>NW_005353349.1:139497-169683 GCF_000412655.1 Myotis brandtii
CGTCTAATCGATGCATCTCTGTCTCTGGATCTGTTTTTGTTCATCAGTTTATGTTGTTCATTCAGCAGATGAGTGGATTAAAGGCAAAATGTTTTAAAAGAAGGAAGTGACATCATCAGACTTTACCATTTGTAAATGTATGTGTCCATAATGTGGAGATGGGACTGGAGAGCAAAGAGAATGGAATCTAGAAGTATAATTAAGAGTTGATTCCAAAATTTTTAAGTTTGAGAAAATCTAGTGGTGGTAAGCCTGTAGAAAAATAAGCATTCTCTCATACCCTGTTGGTGGAAATGTAAATTGGTTCAAATTCTTAATAAACAATATGATAATATGTAAAAATTAAATTTCTAGAATTTATGTTATAGATATATTTGCATGCATGCATATATTTGCTTTGAATAATTGTGAACAATCTACATGTTCATCAATAGAGAAATGGCTAAATAAAGCAGCATTATTTATCTATATATATAAAACCCTAATATGCAAATAGATTGAAAGGCAGAACCGAACAACCAAACAACCAGTTGCAAAGACTTGTGCTGACCACTAGGGGGCACACACAGAACATGGTGGGCATGATCAGCAGGCAGCAGAGTGTGGAATATGGTGGGAATTGACCACGGCGGGATGGTGGATCAGGTGAGTGGGGTCGCCAGACCAAGGTGAGGTGCTGATCGCTGTCATTGGAGCGAGCCTCTGGTGGTTACTGAAAATTCTTTACTCCCGCACTCTGTAGTCCCATTGGGCGCTTGCACCTGCTGCCAGTGCTGGCCCCAAAAGCACCCGTGGCTAGCACCAGAGCTGCTGCTCACACCCGCTGCTGGCGCCCAGCACCGGCCCCAATAGCTTGGTGCTGGCAGTGGGTGCAAGAGGCGGTTGCCAGTTCCGATCACCCTTCAGGAGCAGGGAGAGGTGGAGAAGCCCTGAGGGGTGATCGGGGCGGGAGGCTGCCGCTGGTACTCACTGCCAGTGCTGGCCCTGCTCATACCTGCAGCTGGCGCTGGAGATGTGGCTTGCATCCACTGCTGGTGCCTGGCGCCGCTCCAATTGCTCCGCACCATCAGCGGTTCCATCAGCGGGTGCAAGAAGGGTTAGCGCCCTGGTGGTGGCAGAAGAAGGGCTGCTGACAGACAGGGGACTGGGGGCCGTGGTGGGAGGGGCTGGGCGGGGACGTAGAGGATGGGCCAAAATCCGCCCCTGTGCCCAACGCAGCCTCAGTCTCAGCCTCGCATCCCACAGTTCCTTTCAAGGTGCACAAATTCATGTACTGGGCCCCTAGTACAATATAATTGGCTGAAATAATAAAAAATAATAAGGCAGATGCATCTATATTGATGTGGAAAATTGTCAATGTGTATTGTTAAAGGGAAAAAGTGAGTTATAGTACAGGTTATAGCTAACTACCTAGCTCAGCGGTTCTCAACCTGTGGGTCGCGACCCCTTTGGCGGTCGAACAACCCTTTCACAGGGATCGCCTAAGACCATCCTGCATATCAGATATTTACATTATGATTCATAACAGTAGCAACATTACAGTTATGAAGTAGCAATGAAAATAATTTTATGGTTGGGTCACAACATGAGGAACTGTATTTAAAGGGCCAGAAGGTTGAGAACCACTGACCTAGCTGTATAAGACAGGTTAAGTAATTGGTAACCATCCTGTTAGCCATAACTAAAAGCTAAACCAACGTGAACAATGTATTTTGAAAAATGTATTTGTGTATGTGCAGGTGAGTGCCTGGTTACACAGTCATTGAAGAATTATAGATCTAAGATTCAGGAAAATAAGAAAATATGGAGAAATAAACTCAGTATTTAGGGTAGCTTTTCCACTATAATTGCCTGCTGGTTCTTACAGGCATCTAAGAAGCTGATAAATTGTACATAGGGCTTCACGAAATTCTTAGAACTAAGAGAGCAAAATACAAAGTCTGGGCTCCCCAAGCTATGAGGTGCTATTTTAATAAACACCTTTCCTTCCAGTTGAGAAGTTAAAAGTCTATATCTAGGAGTAATGGTGAGCCAGGAATGCATTTTTCCTGTAAGAAAATTAATTCTAGCTTTAAGATATCTTAATCTCAAACTGGATTGATCCAGAATAGCTACTAACACCAATAAATATGCCCAAAGCTTATATAAATATTTCTGGAGACAAATACATTATTCTAAGTTTAAATTTTATCCACAATATTTTATATAAAATGACCAACATTCAGTAAAAAAGAACAAGACATAAGAAGAGATGAGAGATAGGACTGAAAATCAATAGATACAATACACATGCACACACACGAACACACAGAGACTTATGGCACATTCAGATCATAGAGTTGCAAGACTGAAACATTTAAAATAGCTATGTTTAATGCATTCAAGGAAATAAAATGTAATACTAAAATTCAACGGAAAAGTGAAAACTATATAATAACCAAGTGGAAATTTTAGAACTTTAAAATACAGAAATTAAAATTAAGAACAACCTGGGTGGGTTTAATTACAGGTTAGAGCAATTACATAGAATAAGTGAACTGGAAAATTAGAAAAATGTATTACAAAATGACATGAAAATATAGTGATGAAGAAATACCAAAAAGAGGTGAAGAGACCTTAAAAGTAGTTTAGATCACATTCACTATAGTGGAAATTAGTGAGAAGTTCATCAAAACTCTTTTCATTTCCTTTCTGGCACAAAAAGCTAGATTAGGATTTTAAGCATCTCTTAAAGTTGAATATGGCCAAGTGGTTGAGTTCTGGCCATTAGCATGATGGAGGAAGCAATAGTTTCCACTTCCAGATATGGCCCATAAGAGACATGTTATGTAATCCTCTTCTCTTGTCTGGGATGTTGACACACAGGTGACCTTGGAAGCCACAGTTTGAAGATGGTTGAACTTCCATTATCTTGATTCTGAAATGACTGCACTGGGAAGAGTAATTCAATTCCTGCCTCTAAATGGGCTGTACATGACTGAGGAATAAACTGCTGTTGTGTAAAGATCCTGTGATTTCAGATTGTATCTATTACAGTAGCTAGGATTATCCTAGATAATAAAAGGGTAATATGCAAATTGTTCCCTCTACCAGGAGTTCCCCTGGAGTTGGGCTAGGGGGTGGCGCCAGCCTGCCAACCACTGGGGGCTCCACCCCCATGCTGGCCCTGCCCCCAATCAGGCCCCCCCACCCCAATTGGGGGGCCAGGCCAGCTGGCCAACCTCCCATATCCCCTCCCCCTGGCCAGCCTGGCCCAATCAGCCCTGATTAAGGAGGGCTGGCTGGACTCCACCCATGCACGAATTTGTGCACCGGGCCTCTAGTCCTAAATGATATGCTCAGCCATTCCAGAGTCTCTTTTGCAAGGTCTCTCTACTAATTCTACTTTCACATTGAACATCTACAATGAGGGCAAATGTCCAAATTTCCAAGATAACAAATTACTTCTATTAAAAAGTTACTTGCTGATATAATCTCTGTGAATTTACTCACTTGACTTATTTACTTGAGGTCTCTTTCAGAGGCAATCCTTTAGTTATTGAATCAAACTCTCATAAAGAATTTCCATTTTAGAATGTGCTTTTGAAAGGCAAATAGAAAACTGACATTGTCTAGCTACATGACATTAAGTATGTCTTCCTTTCTTTGAACTTGGCTTCAACTGGCGAAATAATTGAGAAAGATCAAATTTATCTCTACTATCAGTTTTTGTTCAGAAAGGGTGAGATTGAGTTTTACCAATAAGCTCAGGAAAAAAGAACACATAAAAAATATAAGAACATACAAAGTGCTCTATACTATACTATACTATACTATACTATACTATACTATATTATACTATACTATAATATAAATCTACATCTATGTCTAGTTGAGATGAGAAGGCTAAAAATTAGATCTATTTATGTTAGAGATGGTATTTTATATGCATACACATTCAAAATTAACAAAGTTAAAAATCCTCTTTAAGGATCACTTAATCCAGTTCTTTCCCTACCCTTCGCCCTTCACCCTTTTCCAGCTTAAATTCCTTCTACCATAGCTCCATCAAGTGGATGCTCAGATACTGTTTGAATTCCTCTAGTGACAGGGAAGTCATTACATCCTAGGGAAGCAACACCCTTTATTGCCGATCAGCAGAGTTGTGATATTTAAATATTGAGAATTGATTTTAATAATATCTGAAAATAATTTGACTATAGGGTTATATATTCTTATGCATATATACACATAAAATAGCAAATTAGACAGAATATATATGTATACACACACACACACAAAGATATAGAAAAACACAAGCAGTCTATACTCGCAAGTGGAGTAAACATACACACATAAAATTATTCATGGAGTTGTTGACATGTTTATACATCTCACATAGCATCACTCACTAATTGTTTTGGCTATTTCAGGACATGATAATCTTTCGCTCTTTTCAATGAGGATAAGGCCATTTTCTATGCCTATGGAAGATGCAGAGTAAGCCCTTCTTATTTAATGAGTCTTATAAGAGGAGATACATATAATTTTCTATGGAAATTCTGCTTAGAGTGTTGGCTGGCCCACTCTGACCCTCTAAACACAAGGTTTCCCCTTTTGTAGGCCACAGGAAGACACCTGCTAGGTTCAAGTGGAATTTGGCATCCTGAGACAACCTCCTTTTATCACACTGTGCAATGAGCTAAATTTGTCCCCATCCCTCTGAAACACCATCATTTCGTATCTGTATTATTCAGCATATTTGGGGATCAAGGGCTATACTCTTTCTACGTGAAGTGGCTAAATGGTGAAAAATCTACAGATCCTTCACAAGCTGACAAAGTGTGTTGTGATGCATTAGTTATTTAATTTTCACAACCACTCTTGAGTTAGGTAGAGTAGGGATCTTATCCCAACTTACAGTTAGGAAGTCTGAAAGCCAGTGGAGTTCACAATGATCTCACCCTCACTGGAGAGCCCCCCCCTTTTTTATATCCACTCACTGGCTTCTAAACAGCCCCATTGGTTTGTTTAGGATGGCAATGTGGTCTCCTACAGGATTTGTAGGTAGGGGAGCGGCATGTGGCTTAGTTCTGGCCGGTGAGGTGCAAGTGGGAGTTTTATATGATGGTGCTCACTTCCTGAATAAAAAAGACAAAGGTTGGCAATAAGGGAATTTTTATCTTTTTTTTTTCTGTCTGGAAAATAGGTATGAAGCCTGATGGTACTACAGCTATCTCACAACGGCAGAAACAATAAAAACAGATATAAATTAGCCCTACTTTAAGCTAGATTATTCTAATCACTTTCTGTAAATATACTGATTTAAGTCTCATAAAATTATTACTTAAAGATGTGAACACTGGGGCATAAAAAATGAACTTCTCCAAAGTTTCATAGGTAAAAGTGGTAAAGGGAGGACTTGAACCATGGACTTCAGAGGCCATGTTGAGGATGGCAAAGGAAAGGGTGAGAATAATCTGGATCCCGGACAGCATTGCTCAGTACCAGCCTCAGGCATCTAACCTTGATCTGGTTACATCCAAAACCCAAGTCTCTTACTTGTTTAAGCCACTGTAGTGGGCTTCATTGCAGCTGATTGCAATCCTGACTTCTGTTTGGTTGGTTGTGATACACAGGAGAGAGCCCTGTGCTGGGTGCCCAATGAGCTTGGTTCAAGTTCAAGTTCTGCCAGGTCACTAACTGTGTAACATTGAGAAAGTCACCTCAGTTCCCTGAGATCAGTTTCCCCGTGTTTGAAAGGTGAAACCCAAATGAGATTTCATTCTAGGCCTTTAAAAGTCTGATCTCTTCTGAGATACTTCCTGTTTCTCAGGCTGTCATTTCATATATTCTGATGTGTTAATTGCTACATCAAAGGACGAACATGAAGCAGTGCTTGCTATGCGCAAGACCTTGGTATCCAAATAGTCAACGGCATAGCTGCCTCTGCATGTGGCCTTTGTCCTTCACCACCCTACTGGTTACTAGTTCACACCAGTCACTTGTGAAACCAGAACTTCATACTATTAGAGACAAGCTTGTCTTACAGCCTTAATATTGCACCACTTCCCTCTATAACTATCCTTCAGGCACATGAATTTTTATTTAATTCTGTTAAAAAAAACCTTGCAAAGACCTAGAGTCAGAAATAGCAGCACTAAGTGAGAGGAGGTGAGCTGGGAGAAGACAATTTTGTTAGGTCAACTACACATGGTAACTTAATTTTGCTCTTTCTCAGTCATTCCTCAAAGACATGGGAGTCACTGTAAGTCACCATTTTAGTTTCAGTCTGAGAAATTATCTGCTTTTACAAAATGTCAACAAAGTATGACACCGTAACAAAGGCTTGTGAACATGTGCACAAATAAGTCCTGGTGATAACACGGCAGAAGATATAAATAAGGAATAAACCATATGCTCCCTTACCCATCAGCTCTCAGGTTTTCTGTTGCCACAGATCACAAAGAGAAAATTATAGGAATGCAGTTTTCTGATGTGCTTTAAGGACATATAGAATCAGGGACTAATTGAATGTACTAAGCAGGTTGAAACTTAGAGGTCACCTTGTCCAGACATTCTCATTTTTTTGCCACCCATTAGACTCGCCAGAGGGCTTTTAAAAAATCCCAACATCGGATATTTTTATTGATTTCAGAGAGGAAGGGAGAGGAAGAGAGAGATAGAAACAGAGAGAGAGATAGAAACATCAATGATGAGAGTGAATCATTGATTGGCTGCTTCTGCTCAACCACTGAAACATGCCTGCCATGCAGACATTCGGATATTTTAAAGCTTCCAGCTGATTCTATGCACACCTAAGGTTAAGAACCATTAATTCACCCCTTTATTCAGGTCAGAAGCTGAGGTTCAGAGAGGGGAAGTGACTTGCCTAAAGTCTCATCATTTCAAACTGAGGTTTTTCATTCCTGTGGTCTTTGCTCCCTGCCACACAAAGCAACCTCATGCCTTGGGAATACTGGTCCCACCTCAACCATACTGCCAGTTCAAAAGCCAGGATGGCACTGCATTTGCAAAGGTGTGATATAGAGTTCTGACTCAGGTGTTTTGAGAATCCACCTGAAACTTTTCATGCCTTCACAAATTCACTGTAAAGATGATAGGCTCTGTAGCCCAAGTCTGAGGAATGATCCTGTTGTTTGCAGAGATAGAAGGACATGATGGACTGGAACATGGCCAGGTAGAGGGCAAGGGAAGAGGCAAGCTGGACCTGCGGGGAGGCTACTTCTCTGAGAGGGGCCAAATACGGAATACACAGATGAGTTTATTTAATCTTCAGACCCAGCTATTTAGTTGGTATGTACAGGGATAGCACTATTGGCTGTTTAAATATTCAAATAATTCTGTTGAGATTGTTAAGTAGCCTCTGCTGCAAGATGGCTGGCTGTCCCTATGTTCTCCCTACTATCCCCGTCTCCTGGCCACCTGCTTCTTCTTGAGGACCCCCTCTGCCTCTCCTTGGTTCAGCAAAGGGTTAGCCTTAACAGTGGAGGCCTTTGGACCCTGCTCTAGTGCAAAGGCTTCAATTATCCTTCTGATTACTCAGATCCCTGTGCTTCATGCATCAGTGTCTTTTGAGTATCACTTCTGTTCATATTCTCCCCCCGCCTTCCCACATTCCCTCAGCAAATCAGATCCATAACTTCACAGATGAAAAAGCAGATGCTCAGAGAGGGTGCAAGACTTGCCCAAGGTCACACAGTGAGTGCATGGCAGTCACTCCAGCCCCTCCCTGTACTTGGGTCATGAAGCAGTGGCTGTATTTGAAGAATGAAACCCAGGAGGGACTCTGGGATCAAGCCTGAATTTTAATCCTCCATGTCTTTCTCTTTAAAGCCTTAACATGAAAAGAGGAAAACTACAATGGCTCTGCTTCATGTCTCTCACACACAAAAGGTACTAGATGACTGTAGTGAAGATACCAACATTACCTGTGGATTTTTTGAAAACACGCCGAAACCGGTTTGGCTCAGTGGATAGAGTGTCGGCCTGCGGACTGAAAGGTCCCAGGTTCGATTCCGGTCAAGGGCATGTACCTGGGTTGCGGGCACATCCCCAGTAGGAGATGTGCAGGAGGCAGCTGATCGATGTTTCTCTCTCATCGATGTTTCTTCACACACAAAAGGTACTAGATGACTGTAGTGAAGATACCAACATTACCTGTGGATTTTTTGAAAACAAACAACCCTGGCCAGTGTGGCTCAGTTGGTTGAGCATTGTCCTATGTACCAAAAGGTCACTGGCTCAATTTCTGGTCAGGACACATGCCCAGGTTATGCATTCAGTCCCCGTGTGGGAGGCAACTGACCAATGTTTCTCTCTCACACCCATGTCTTCTCTCTCTCTCTCTCTCTCTCTCTCTCTCTCTCTCTTTCTCTCCCTTCCTTCTTCTCTCTATAAAATCAATAAAACACATTAAAAGAAAGAAAAAGAAACAACCAAACAATTTGAATGGAAAAGAATGATCATTTTAGGCCCATCCTGGGAACTCCCTAAAGGAATTGAGTCTGGAGTAGACCTGTAACCATATTGCCTATATCCACTAACCACCCCCTCCTCCTCTTTCTCATCCAAGAATCCTCACCCCAGACTTCCAAACAATGATTAATACTCTCAGGTACTGGGCCTGTGTGGGCATTGCTCAGTAATGTGTGAGAGGCACTTAAACACAAAGAGGGCTAAATAAGTAACACTGACTGCTCCTTTATCACCCCTTTTCCACAGCACAGATAAATCTCAAAATAATTTTTTTAATATTGCAGAGCTGGGCTATTTATTCTGCACTGAACTCCACTTTCTTATCCTCTTAAGACTTATAAAGAATGTTAATAAATTCTGTAAATTGTACAGTTGCATCAGCAAAAGAGAGAAAATGATCAAGAGTTAGTTTTCATTATCTGAGCAAACGGTTGGGTGCAAGAACAAGAGTTGAGGTCTCACCCCATGCTAGGCACAGTACTTGGCACAAAGAAGCCCTCAAATAAAGGTTGTTAAATTCAACATTGAAAAATAGAACTAGGTGCTTTCAAAGAAGAGTAAAGAGAGAATCATGTTGAATATCTAATTTCTAGGCACAGATACAGTGGCAGTTTCAGTCTTCATTCAGATCTAATTTCCAAGTAAACTTCCTGTCTTCCAGGGAATTCACTCCTCTTTGTTATTTTAGAACAAATTAACTTTAAAGCAGGACATGATAAGGTAAAATCTAGTATTTATGGAAGAAAAATATAATTTTTTTATTTATAGAATCTCTAACCCTCAATGATTTTACTGGTACAAAATAAACCATTTGTAAAGGAAGATGAAAGTTTCACAAAGAACCTTGACATTATGACACAGTAGGACATTATATCCAGGTTTTTCCAGGCAGACTGACCTGGATCCCAATTCCTGCCTGGCCATTTACTAGGCATGTGACCTTGGACAGACTTCTTAATTTTTAGAAGCACTGGTTTCATCATATTTCACAAGGGTTGTAACTCTCCCTGATTTCCTTCCCAGGCTGCTATAAGAATTAAAGGGCATGGTGGGTAAAGCATTTATGGACTGAGACCCAGGGTATGTTAGGTTTTAGGGAAACATTGGTCTTCTTTTCCCCCATAGTTCAAGGTCTTGGGATACACCATGATATGCTGACAAAAGAACTGTTTATTTTATAGTGTATGTGTATTATACCATAAAAAAAAGAGTTTAAAAAGTTCAAGTTTTTCCATTAGAAAATTAAAGACCCTACAACCAAATTGAAGTATGAGTGATTGTTAAATTTTATAATTACAATTACCCTCTGCTCCTTTTTCCCAACTAATTTTATAATTATAAAATTATGCATAATTATACTTTTCCTGGAATATAGGGTTTAATACTATTTTAATTTTTCAAAAAAGTATAAAATTTGAGGGAAAATGTAATTTAAATGTAATTTAAGAAATATGGATGATGGATATCCACTTTTATGGATGAAATGGATGATGAATGAATAACTGAATAGCATAATGAAGGAAAAGGATAACATTATCAATTCCACTGTCTCACTATGAATTGAGAATGATTATTTTGGTTTCATAGATAAGGAAGGTGACCTTGTTCCACAAGGTCAAGTCCCTTATCTAAAACTGCACTGTCATATTTGAGTTGGCATGGCCAGAACTGATAGGATCATAGTTGGACATATGAACAGATAAATTGTGTCAATCTGATTCTCTCTTTTAAAACTTGGAGTTGGAAAGTGTTGGGCACTGACACAGTGCTATTGAGTAAAGATAGGACACTAATTGAGATTTCATCAACTCAAAGTCTCATGAAAATTATTATTCTATGAGCAAAACCAATGGACACAGACAGTAGGGGGGTGAAGGCTTGTGCTTGGGGTAGGGGGGAGTGGGGGAGAGGTCAATTGGAGAAAAAGGAGACTCATGTAATACTTTAAACAATAAAGAATTAAAAAATATTATTCTAGGGACCACGAATTAAAAATCTTATCTGAGAAGAGGAAAAATGCAGAAGAGAAGAAGAGATTTTTCTATACTTGAGTTTCATTACATTTTTCTCTATCCATTGGAAATAAATAAAGGACTTTTAAACAATATTTCAATGTTTTTTTCTGTTCTTTACAACCAAAGTTCTCTAATATGAAAACATTTACAACAGAAAAAATATGGTTTTAAGACAGAATTAGGAAGATTATATATATACTAGAGGCCCGGTGCACAAAAATTTGTGCACTCGGGGGGGTGGGGAGGGGGGTCACCCAGCCCGACCTGTGCCCTCTCGCAGTCTGGGATCCCTCTGGAGATAACGACCTGCTGGCTTAGGCCTGCTTCCGGGTAGCAGAGGGCAGGCCCAATCCCTAGGTGCAGCCCCTGGTCAGGCTCAGAGCAGGGCCGATTGGGGAGTTGGGGCGCCGCCCCAAATTTAAATTCCTTATTGTTTAAAGTATTACATATGTCTCCTTTTCCCCCCATTGACCTCTCCCCAGCCATTTCCACCCCCCAGAACATGCCCTCACCTCCTACTACCTGTGTCCATGGGTTATGCTTATATGCATGCATACAAGTTCTTTGGTTGATCTCTTACTACCCCCCCAACCCTCATCACCTGCCTTCCCTCTGAGGTTGGACAGTCTGTTTGACGCTTCTATGTATCTGGATCTATTTTTGTTCATCAGTTTATGTTGTTCATTATAGTCCACAAATGAGTGAGATCATGTGATATTTATCTTTCTCCAACTTGCTTATTTTGCTTAGCATAATGCCCTATGAAAACATGCTTGAAGTCACTAATCATTGAGAGATTCAAATCAAAATGACAATGAGGTATTATCTCACACCTGCCAGAATGGCTATCAGCAGCAAATCAACAAAGGGCAAGTGTTGGAGAAAAATGAACCCTTGTGCACTGCTGTTGGGAACGCATACTGGTGCAGTCGCTGTGGAAAACAGTATAGAGTTTCCTCAAAAAATTAAAAATGGAACTGCCATTTGACCCAGTGATCCCACTTCTAGGAATATATCCCAAGAAACCATAAACACCAATCAGAAAGGATATATACACCCCTATATTCATATCAGCAGGATTTACAATAGCTAATATGTGGAAACAGCTTAAGTGCCCATCAGCAGATGAGTGGATTAAAAAACTGTGGTACAAACTTATGGGCCTACGTCAGTGATGGCAAACCTATGACACGTGTGTCAGAGGTGACACGCGAACTCATTTTTTTTGGTTGATTTTTCTTTGTTAAATGGCATTTAAATATATAAAATAAATATCAAAAATATAAGTCTTTGTTTTACTATGGTTGAAAATATCAAAAAAATTCTATTTGTGACATGGCACCAGAGTTAAGTTAGGGTTTTTCAAAATTCTGACACACGGAGCTCAAAAGGTTTGCCATCACTGGCCTAGGTGATAGAGAACATTTTATCGACTTGACCCCAAAGGCAAGTGAGGTAAAGGCAAAAGTAAATGAATGGTACTATATCAAACTGAAGAGCTTCTGCATAGCAAAAGAAATGGACAACAAAACAAACAGGCAGCCAACCAGATGGGAGATGATATTTTCAAACAGTAGCTCTGACAATGGTTTAATTTCCAAAATATATAAAGAACTCATAAAACTCAACACCAAATAAACAATCCAATCAAAAAGTGTGCAGAGGACCTGAAAATACACCTCTCCCAAGAATACATACAAATAGCCAATAGATATATGAATGTGATATTTATCTTTCTCCAATGAGCTTATTTGCATTGGAATAAGCTGGCAATCAGGGAAATGCAAATTAAAACTATAATGAGATACCACCTTATACCAGTTAGAGTGGCCATTAATAACAAGACAAGCAACAACAAGTGTTGGAGAGGTTGTAGAATAATAGTGAACTCTCATTCACTGATGGTGGGAATGTATATTGTTACAACCACTATGAAAAGCAGTCTGGTGATGCCTCAAAAAATTAAAAACAGAGCTACCATATGACCCAACAATCCTACTCCTGGGTATATACCCGAAAAACTCGAAATCATTTATAAGCAAAGATATATGCACACCTATGTTCATTGCAACTTTATTTAAGGTGTCTAAGAGTTGGAAACAGCCAGTGCCCTACGATAGAGGACTGGATAAAGAAGATGTGGTATATATACACAATGGAGTACTACACGGCCATAAGAAAGGCTGAAATAGCATTATTTACAACAACATGGATGGGCCTTGAGAACATTATGCGAAATGAAATAAGTCAAACAGAGAAAGCTAAGAACTATATGATTTAACTCATATGTGGAATATAAAACTGAAACTTATGTACACAAACAGCAGTGTGGTGATTGCCAGAGGGAGAGGGTGGGGGAAGAAAGGGGTCCTAATATGAGGTGACAGGAGAAGATTTGACTTTGGGTGGTGGGCACAAGGTCTTATATACAGATATTGTAAATTAGTAATCCACACATGTAAACTATATGTTAATGTTGACTAATGTCACCCCAATAAAATTTAAAATAATTAATAAATAAACAAAAAACTGTGGTACATCTACACAATGGAATACTATTCTGCCATAAGAAAGAAGGAGCTCTTACCATTTGCAACAGCATGGATGGACCTAGATAATCTACTTTCATGGTGTAGTATAAGGAAACAGAAAAAGCTGAGGAGACAGTGGGGATTGAACAGAGAATTTGACTTCTCTTACTCAGCATGGCACCCATGCTATGGAAAATACTATTAGCTGGAGTTATATTAGTGCAACCGATAAAGGCTCTTTATTTAAAATGAAATCTTGAGCAATTGAAAACAGAAAAGAGAATGAGCTATAACTGCTAGAATGTGACCAGTCCACAGAGGTAGGCAGGGGATGTTCATGGCAGGGACCATAATAAAGGATCAGGATAATACAAGGCTAATGGAAAAGAGAAAGGGACTAATACCTTGGTTATCCCTGGGTAAGGGATTTTCTGGGTCCTTAATAAGAAGGCATTGAAGTAATGCCAGAGACACATGATATATTATTAATGCTTTGTTGTATACATTACAGTTTATGTAGCTTTAAGCAAGTTTTATGTAGTTCATTCCCTGTATGATGGCAGTAATAATAGCTATTATTTATTGATGTCTTGCTATATACCAAATTCTGCTAGGCATTACCTATACCCATATTTACCTCCTCACATGAACCCAACCTTGGATAGACTTCTTTCACACATCCATCCTTCCAAAGTGGAAGGTATGCACCTGCTGCTGTATGCTCCTAGGCTTGAGGAGTAGCCAAAGAGTCTATTCCTGTGGGATGTAGACTAGCGTGGACATATGGGTGAAGGTGTCCATATGTATGTGAAATGAACCCCCTTGCAGCATAAATGAGAAGATAAAAAATGGCTGGGGTTTGGTTCAGGCATGGAACTTTGAAGAATCCAAGAATTTTAAAGTAGAACTTAAACACAAAACTAGGTTTTTATAAAGTTAGATTTGTCAAGAGTGTAGGACAAGACATATTTTAACAGTTAGCTTGATTTTTATAACCCGTACTATCTAGCCACAGGAATGTACTCCTTCATAGGAGCCAGACATCCTCCTGGGCCTGAAAATTCAGGGCCAGGCTTGGTGTCCAATACAGTGCCTGCCACATAATAAACATGTTCATATTATTGGTAGATGACTATGGTTAAGGCTTATGTATACTTAGGAGGGCTTCAAGTTATATACAACATAGTGGTTTAAAATGTGTTGGATGGGGTTTTGAAATACCCAACAATTAGAATTTAGAATTAATCATCCAAACAGAACAAGTCTGAATCCTTGAACAAGAAGGGCCTGGAAAAATAACAGCTGGATAGAGGCTGTTGAAGGGGCCAAGGCCTGCCATATTCATAGCTTTTCTACTAGTTGGTAGCAATTAGCTGAGGGAGAGGGAGAGGGAGAGGGAGAGAGGGGAGCACTGAGAGGGGAGCAGCTGTTTCTGCAGCTGTTGACAAGATCACCAAGGCTGAGTGGGAATTAACATTCATCTCCGTGAGCTGCACTGTTTCAGCAGGAGAGAGGGTCAGCCATTTGGAAGTTCCACGGAAAGGATTATGAACTAGACTTGCTCCTGACTGTTGAGCCCTTACTGCACATCCTACTCTTACAACATACTCCCTGGAAAAACCTTGTCTCTGTAATGATGGAGAACTGGAGTTCAACCAGTGCAAGGAAGAACAGAGATCTGTGGTGGAAATCAATGGGCTTGGACTGGAAGACATGTCCTCTGTTTACTGAATGTCTACAGGTAAGTCCCTTCACCTCTCTGAGCTTTATTATCTCGTTGAAAACCCTAAGCATTTAGCACCATATTCAACATAGAACCCTAAGTAAGCAATTAATGACAAAGCTGCTAGTACTACTCCTGTTAATTATTTCTCTCCCATGTAAAGGGGAGATTATAATATCCTCCCTGCCTATTTTAGGGCTAGTTCAATATGAAAGTGGTTTCGAAGCTGCAGACAATGCTCAAATGTGAGGGGTTAATATTATATATCACAAAGGAATGATTTGAATTGTCTCCAAAGGCCTACCTGACCCCTAATATCTGTTGAGAACATGAGGGTGGGTTGAGATGAGATGCCAGAGAAACTGGGGAGGCAGGTGAGCAAGATGGAAGGCTCCTTGTTGGGTCACCTTAGGAGTTGGGGGCCAATGGATCAGGCAAATTTGAAAAATCCCCTCTGATATATGAGATAAGTTAAAAGAATTGTTGTTTGGCCCTTTTTTGGGGTGGAAAAATGTTGAAATCCAATTTAAATCAACATTCTTCTTAGTGTCTTCTCTTAAGTGCTGCCAGAACATGATTTTCCTTTCACAATTATAATAAACAATATTTGTTTAATGTCATTTCTTAATGGAAACCTTCCCTCACTTTCTCTGGACTAGGTTACTATACCTGGTCTGAGTTCTCAAAGCATCATGTGCTTTCTCTTTGTGGCACTGTCAGAATTTAATGGATTAACTGTGCAAGTATTAGTTTATGCCTGTCTTCCCAGTGGACTGTCAGCTCATAGTTACAGTATTTACTGTCTTATCCCCTGGAAGGTGGGAATATATGTAAATCAACCTGGCATCTCATAGACATCATGTACATGTCAGTGGCTTTGCCTCTTCAACTCTCTAGACTACTTATATATAAGTTGTCAAGTACAAAATATAAATAATGAATTATTATAAAACAAAACAAAACATATGTACAATCAATAGAACATACATTTGCATCTATACCTGCTAGGCACTTTAGGGAAGTTTCTCCCTCATGTCTGAAAAGATGGCACTCTGGACCACATTTTTCAGTGAGAATCACACGAGGAGTTTAAACATGCAGATTCCTAAGCCCCACCTCTAAGAATCCTAATTCTATGATTATCACACCTTTATGCAGCTCGGACTCTTTCCCTCTTGTAATATTCCCTAAAAGGAAACATAAATGGAGGAATCTCTGGCAGAAGTGGAAACCAGCTTCTTCATTCACACACACCCTGGTTGTTAGGTAATAAGTTCAACATTTTCCCTAGGTCAGGGATCACAGATCAGGCTGATCAGTGGCATCATATGAGGAGAATGTTTTAAAAACAAGATGCCAGTTCCCCACATCAGGAGCTGGGTGTGATGGTTGTGATCAGCTAGATCTACGAATTGTTGAATGGCTGGACACGAGGGTTTCAAGTTTATACCAATAATTGCCTTCTCCAGGTCCTCTCTTACAACCCTCTATTCTGATTCCCATGCATGCAAGTCCAGCCCTGTATATGGTTCATGAGCAGGGACCTCAGCCCCACCAGATCCTGGGCTCAAATAAAACTTGGACTATGGCTAAGCTAGCAACAGGACTTTCCCTCTCACCTCTACCACCTCCTGGTCCTCTTAAAACTTTCTCTGCCCTGAGACCCAATTTGTTTCCTTGCAACTCCCATTTTCAGGGCCAGAAATTGTGAGGTGATATGCTGATTAGAAACAGGGATCTTAGTTAACATCTGGAGACCTCTGTTATCCACCTGGCTTAACCACTACCTTCTGCTCAGACTGCTGCTCAATCTGTGGCTCCTCCCTCCTCTTTCTGCCACTGTACCTGTCTTCTGATTAATCATCCTTGTTTATAGGCAATTTTCTCAATCACACCCTTCAGTGGGCACTGAGTCTTCATCTGCCCGGCTGTTTTTGTGAGGCCTGGTTCTGTGCTCATGAACATGCCTTGCACGGTTACCAATACTGATTTTGTTAAATATAGTAATGTTCATCCCATGGTCATGTAAATGATTTTGCATCTTTAAGAAATTATTTTGTTTTAGTGTGTGTGTGTGTGTGTGTGTGTGTGTGTGTGTCTGTTTGTGTGTGCGTGTGGCAGGGAGGGGTCAAATTAATTATGAATCTTCCATCCCAATAATTATTCATAAAGCTAGCATCATTTGCATCTTAAATAGTCTCCAGGAATTCAAAGAAAGAGTTTACCATAGTCACAATGATAAACTCAATAATAATTAGAATTATTCCCAGGTTGTGAAGTAATACAGACATATTAAAACATTTTTAGCTGAGCTTATTATGTTCTAATAAAGTGAAAGCAGAGAAAAGGGAAATATTAGGTAGCAGCTGGTCCATTATTGACTCCACAGCCCCTTTGTATATGTAGATAATGTCTAGGTGTTTATATAAACTCAAAAAGATGATTTTTAAAAACCCACCACCTGCCCTGGCTGGCGTGACTCAGTCAGTTGGGTGTTGTGCCATGCACCAAAAGGTTGCCAGTTCGATTCCTGGTCAGGATTGTGGGCTCGATTCCCAGTAGCGGGCATGCAGGAGGAAGCCTAGCAATGTTCCCCTCTCACATCAATGTTTATCAAGCATATGAACTCAAAATTCAAAAAAACACAACAGAACAAACAAGCAACACTTTTTTTCAATATAGTTATTTTTCAAGTACAGTTTTCACTACTCCTGATCTAATAAGTAATCCACATAAAAGTGTTGAAAAGCTTTTCAATACAAATGTTATTTTTTTCAATATCAATATACTCTACTTTATAGATTTCAGTCAGCTCTGCACTTTATTCTATCCTATCCTACCTCACCCTATACTACCTTATCCTATCCTATCCTATCCTATCCTATCCTATCCTATCCTATCCTATCCTATCCTACCCTACCCTACCCTACTCTGTCCTATTTCATTTTTCCTGCACTATCCTATGCTATCATAGCCCATTTTGTTCTCTGCAGTTTAAACAGAACAACCACTGGTTGGTCATTTATGATGAAGAGATGAACAGGTTGGATACTTTACTCTCAAACTTTTGGCCTTGAGGGAGGAGGAACTATGGGAAGTATACATGTAACTATAAAGTAGGACAGACCTGTGACATGACAGCTCAGGGTGTCATGGGAAAGACACACGTGGCAATAGAAAGAGATTGGTGGGAGGCCAGGGGAGGAGCATGCCCTCAGATACTATATCCTTACAATTCCATGACACCCAATGTCACATCTCAATGCTCAGGCAGGAAAAGGGCCAGTGCTGGAAAGGTCACCAGGTCATTAACAAAAACCCAAAAACAAAAGCCAAGGCCTACTGGCTCTGTAACAAATGGTAAAAATCCCCTCTCAAACAGAAAATGAACACAATGAAACAAAATCACAGAGCAGCATCAGATGAAAAGCTTCACCTTTCGCTATTCCTATCTGCCTGGGGTGTCTGCTTCTGCCTCCCTGTCCTCTCAATTCCTTTACCTTTCTACCAAGTCCTTTCCCCCTGCTCATTTGGTTGAGTAATTCACTTACTTTATTATATCTCACCCATTCTTAGGTGGGATCATTTCTAAAATCTCCAAAAAAATAAGCCCTATATGCTCCTCTTTGGGAACAGAAAAAATAATGATGACAATAACTAATAATAGCTGTCATCGTGGGGCCCTTCCCAGGTGCCAGTCTTTACACGTAACCCTTCCCATGCATTATTTCTAGTCCTTATAAGGACGAGGTGAGAGTGGGACTACCATTACCTCTAGATGAAAAGGAGGCTAAAAGAAAGGGCTGGCACAGAGCAAGACTGCATAAGTGATTGTTAAGTGAATGAACATATGACTAAACACATGAATGGAGTGAACAAGTCAGTCTGCGGTACGTGGTGGAGTGTCATCTTGAACCATGAGATGTGGTTCAAGCCCTTGCTCTTAACTACCATGCAGTATCAGGGTGGTTTGAGCTTTGGAGGGAATAGGGGAGAGGGAGAATGGGAGGTGTCCATGGAACAGGATGATGGCCACCAGCAGCCCTCCTACACACAAGAACAGGGAGGCTGCAGAGCTGGCCTGGATCTGGGAGGGAACCAGGAGCAGCCAGATGGAAAGGCCTGAGGGCTTCACTAAACCGTTTCTGCAATGAACCCTTCTCTTCTCTTCATTACACACCCTGGTTCCTTCTTTTCACCTCTCTAGCAGGGCTTACCATTCCCCCTCTATCTTTGTCACCCATCCTTGGCTGGACTCTTTCTTTTGGGTTTCTTTAAAAATGCTTATGTATTGTGATTCCAACTGCTATGGATACTTCTGTGCCAGAGAGATTTGAAGACAACATTTTCATTTTTAATTTATTTCTCTTTTAACTTTAAGGGGAAATTTTTTTTTCTGCAGACCGACTTTAGGACATTATTTAAAGTGCCAAAAATGCAACACCCTGCTAAATATCACCAGTGAGGAAGGTGTCTGGAGGCCTGCGCTGGACGGAGAGCTATAGGAAGGAGACAAGGAAGGCTCTAAACATAGTTAGGGATCTCCATCAAAGAAATGTGCATGGTCCTTCTAAGAGTAAAAAATGATAAGTCTGATTTTTTAAAAATTCACCCCTCTGACATTCTGCATAACCTCCCATACAAGTCATCTTTATTACCCACAATAGTCGTCAGAGCACCTTGCCTTATATCTATATATTTTTTCCCTCCATCACAAACTCATTTGCATGTGTCAGCACTAATTTTCAAATGTGCCTCGAAGCAGTGAAAAATGAAACTTCAGATTGGTAGCAGCTTTCAAATAGCGTTCACCCACAGCTGGCTCTCCACTTTCACTTGTTATTAAAAAGGGGGAAACAGCAAAATTGGTATTTTTTTATTGCTCTAATTAAGCCTTTAAAAGTTGCAACTGCACAGAAAAGAGAGAGGGAGAAGAGGGAAAAACAGCAACAAAACAAAACTCCTACTTTAGAAATCAAAATTGCCAACTTATTAAAATTTCACATTGACTAAGTCCACTGAAATGACTTCCTCTTCACACGCTTGGTGCCTGATCTGTGCACCTCAGAGAAATGAGCACTCCTGCAGGAGAGAACTGGTTACTTTTTTTAAAAAAAATGTTTTTATTGATTTTAGAGAGATGAAGGGAGAGGGAAAGATAGAAATATCAATGATGAGAGAGAATTGTTGATCTGCTGCCTCCTGCAGCTCCGCCTCCCACACCCCAGGGGATCAAGCCTGAACACCAGGCAAGTGCCCCTGACCTGCAATCCAATTGTGACCTCCTGGTTCACAAGTTGATGCTCAACCATGCAGCAACACTGGCTGGAAGAACTTTTTAATTTTTGATGAAAATAGGGCCCAGAGTTGGAGATCAGTGTACACTGGGAAGGAACAAAGAAGGAAAACACCCTTTACAGAACTCTTCCAGGAATTTTGTCTATACTGCCTCATTTAATCCTCACACCTTCTTCCTGAGCCCATTTCAGGTGAAAACCAAAGGAATAAATATAATAGAAACTAAAATAAATTGTGTTCTGACCATATATGAGGGCCTGTTTTAAGGGCTTTATGTGACAAATCTCATTTAATTCTTACAACTTAATGAGTTATGCACTATTTTTAGCATTTTTTGATCAGTGGTGTTACTGATAAGTTAAAAAAAAGGGCTCAATATCACATGGCTTAGTGGAGCCAAGCTGTGGATCTACGCAGTTTAACTCCTGGGCCTGTACCCCCAACCAGCCTACTAAGTTGTTATTGGATGGGTCTCCTATTGAGAGAAGTATTTTTCAAGGCAGATAGTATGGGGAAAGGCACTAGATGGCCATTAGAATTGGTAATAATATAAACTGGAACTAACACTAAAATAGTCTGGCAGTCCTCCCCTCCCCACAAATTAAATATACACCTACCATATGAGCCAGCCATTCCATGTCAGGATACTTACCCAAGAGAAATAAGAGCGTAAATCCATACAAGGAGTTGTACTGAATGTTGATAGATTTATTTGTAACAGCTCCAAACTAAAAGCAACCCATCAAGGATTAATTGGATAAATATATTGTGGTATATCCATGCAATGGAATACTGCTCACCATTAAAAGAAAATTAACCTTTGCTGCATGGATGAAGGTGGATGAATTTCAACATAATTATGTTTAGTGAAAGAAAACAGGCAAAAAGAGTATGAACTGAATGCCTTCCTTTACTAATCTATAATGATTGAAAGCAAATCAATTATTTCCTGGGATGGCAAAAGGAGAGGGAGGGGCAGGAGGGAAGAATTAAAAAGCGTCACCAGGAACTTTTGGAGTAACAGTAGTACATATCTAACTATCTAACTAAACTGTAGTAATAGTTTATTGTAGTGATAGTTTCATGAGTGTTTACGTATGTCAGGATTTAACAAATCCTGCACTTTAAATATGGGTAGTTTATTATATTTTGATTATTCTTCAATAAAACTTTTTAAAAAGCTTATCTGTGGCAGTTAGATTTTATTTCATATTCTGAGAGATGAAGTTTCTAAGAATGTACTTTCAGTCTGCATATGTAACCCCCCCCAAAAATTTCCACCTTCTCAGATGCCCACTGGATCTTCCCTGAGAGGAATAAGTTCTGTTGTGTGAGAAAATGGAAAGTTGATTTCTTCTAGGTCTACTTCTGGGCAAAGGGCCTAGGAAGATGTGTAGCCATGGCTGAGGGAGAGCCAGTTAGTGCCAGAGCAATGTTTTGCCAGCTGTATTTCTTGTCTATTGAGGTGTCTCCCAGTGCAAGTGGTAATTCAATTAAGATCTGTCATCATTTCTGTCTTGGGACCTCCCAGAATCACATGCTTCTGCCTCAACTGCACAGTGGAGGAGCTGCTTGCCCTGTCCTAACTACTGTTCAGAAGAAGAACATGAAATATTTATGTCTGAACCTCTTGGGATATAGCACTTGGCATATATCTATATTACAATTTTATAATCCAACTCGTTGTTTAAAGTTCATAGGTATGAGTTTATAATTAGGATATTAATGATGTATCTAGTTCCTATTGAGTTCTCCTAAATCCTTTACATATATTAGCTTATATAATCCTCAAAATAATCCTGTGTTGGTATTATTACTCCATGTTGTAGACTAAAAAAACAACCCCCAAGAGTATTAACAGGCTATTTGCCCAGGTAATACCATGCTATTTTTGGAATAGAGATTTCAACCCAGATCCAGCTGACTGCAAAGCCAGTGATTCAAACCACTCTTCTACTGTGTCTCATCCATTAATTCATTAATTTTGTGGTTTTCTACAAAAACATAGAGACATCTTATTGTAAACATAATATAAACTTTCAGTCAATCTTTCACTTGAAATTATACCTCAGAGGAAGTATCTATTTGTCTCTTTCCAGGGACTGTGAGAGCTGGAAATAGTCTTTTATCTTATATTTTTTTAAATGCATAATTTTTTGTTTTTGCCTTTTTGTCAAATTACCAATCTATTGCATCCATATTTTGAGTCATTTTTATAAAAATTGTTGCTACTACAAGGTTAAAGTTATGGGCCATTCATATTTTCTTCTAGTACTGGTATTATATGGATTTATAGTTTTACATTTAGATATTTAACCCATTTGGAATTTTTTCTTGTATGTGGTTTGAGAATTGAATTTATTTTCATCTTTAATTAAATGGCTCTCTAATTGTCTCAATACTATTTATCCCAAAGTCCATTCAGTGACTAACCCTAATGGATGATAAAATATTATGAAGGCTTTATACTTAAAATATGTGCTACTGACATATGAATAAATAGATATAACTAGATAGAATAAAAAGCCCAGAAACAGTCAAAACTACATGCAAAACTAATAATATGATAAAGGTGGTATCTCAAACCTTTAAAACTTTTATCACTCATACCTGGTACATACACTATATTTTACAGTTTGGTGAAATGTGTATTTTAAGACAATGCAAGCATGGAAAACACTGTCTACTGTTAAATAGAAATAAAGGATTTTCTCATTTACAAATTTCCCAAGAAGAATGGAGACTTTAAAGTTTAGAAGCAAGAATGGTCATCACTTTCGCTTCAGACACGTGTTAGACCATTCCTGTTTTATTTGTCAGGAATCCTCTAGGCAGTAAACTTGCCTACTGCATCAGGAACTAATATTTCAAGGCAGGTCTGCAGGGATAAAAAAGTTTAGGATCTAATTGTCAGACCAGAATCAAGTCTCTCAAACTAAACAGGGGAGGCAATTGTGATCCCGGGACTGTCTCCAGGAAAGGCAAGAAGTGCACCCTTAGCTAGGTTAGTCTTCCAGCATTAGAGGTAATGCCTGAGCGTATGATACCAGGTAAAAATAGCTACACTTACTGAAATCTTACTATGTTCCAGCAGTGGTGTGAAGAGCTTTATATGTATCTATCCCTCTCAGCAGCTTGGTAGTGAACCTGTAGGTCCTATTATATCTGTATTTCACAGATAATAAAACTGAGATACAAAAATTGTAAGTAACTTGCCCAGGGTTTAAGAAGACAGAGCTGATTCCAGGCAGCATCTTTAACTGTTGTGTATAACAAGGCACTGGAGGAACTCTGTGGTCATCCCTGGGGCACTTGGTGGATGTTTCCAGGAAGACCTGTCAAGCTCAATGGCCAAGCAGTCAAGGAACAATTCAGGATGTCATCCTGATGTGGACTAGCTAAGGTAGGTGTTGGGGGGAGTTGGGTTGTACTGGTACCACCACCACTTCTGAGCCCCTTTGGACCCTGTGGGTTGAGAGGAGACTAGCAGCAAGTGATTCCTCCTCCTAATGATTTACATGCCATGTACTGAGGGTACGTCAGAATCAGACCAAACACAGGGATAAGGGAAATAAGTGTGTGTGAGAGTGAATGTGTGTTTGTGTGTGTGCATGTGTGTGTGTGTGTTATGTTCAGAGGGTCAGAATCAGACCAAACACAGGGATAAGGGAAATATGTGTGGGTGAGAGTGAATGTGTGTGTGCATGTGTGTGTGTGTGTTATGTTCAGAGGTAGAGCTTTTGAAGGAAAAATAAGAGAAGACTGTTGCAAACCACACCTTCATCTGGCCTCCCATAGGACTCCATGTTTTCATTTATTCTTCACTTTCAATTTGCATGTATTTGTTGAGTACCTGCTATTTACCAGGCACAGTGACATTAGTGCTTATTGCATAGTAATGACATGCTTTCTTCTCTGGTTCCCCAGCTGCCTGGGAATTCTTACTGAGCAGGGACTGTCATTTTTATCATTTTATACTCAGTGGAGAACAAAGTGCCAGACACATATTAGGTGAATGAAGGATGACCTGGATTTAAATCCGGAATCTGTCACTTAATAGCTGTGAAATCCTGGCTAAGTACTTAACTTCTTTGGACCTTGGTTTCCCTGACTATAAAATTTTCCATCTTGTAAGCACGTGAAGATCAAGAGAAATAATGCCTATAAAAGCACTTTATAAAATGCAAAGCACCATATAAATGTGACTCCTTGCTCTCTTTAGTTTGCACTTCCTTCTTCCCTCTCTCTCTGCAGTTCTTACCTACCCCCCACTTCTTCCTCATTGCTTTGTATGGCCCTGTTTTTGTGATTCAGTTAAATAGCCCTTGTTTAAATTGCTGCCTTCTGAAGAAGTAGACCAAAAGCAAAACAAAAAGAGGAGATAAACACACATTTCAAGGACATAATTTATTTTGAAAGTATAAGCAAGTGAATCCTTCCTTGTAGTTGTTTTCATCGCTCTTTTCCGTCCACTGCTTCTCTGTGAGAGCTCTGAGGACAGTCTGTACTTTGTGCTCTAAGGCTAAGACAATGTGGCAGATTCTGAAGGTTCCTCCACAGAAGCTCTAAGAGCCTCTTCACCTTTCACCTGCAGCATTGGCCTTCAGAGGCTGACCAATCCCTGTGCTGGGGCACGAGTAACCAGGGCACATCTTCCCTCCAGGGCCACACAAGGCTCTTTCAGCCCAGTGCATGTGGAGAGCCCCAGGAAAGGGTTGTGACTTCATTGTTTCTAAGGGAGATGGCCTTGCAGAGACATCTATGAGGAAATGGGCTCTCTGAATCTTGCTATCTGGAGCAACATCCCTTTTAGAACCCCCGGGCATCCCACACAGCAATCCCAGAACTAGGGCTGAGGTGGGGGGGGGGGGCATTACCTACCTAAAGATAACTTTAGTCTGAGAGACAAGACCAAGCATGTGACTCTACTGTTTGTGAAAGTCATCCATGGGTTTCTTCTAAAAACACACAGGGGAGTGATTTCTCTAAACCATCTGTGAGCGAGTCATACCCCTTCAATGGCTGCCCAGTGTGTATGGGCTCCAATGGACCCCAAATCCTTTTTCTACCTTCATCTTTTTCTATCTTCAGTCCCCAAAAAATCTCTACTAGAAATCCACCATTATTTGTTTCATTCTTTTGTGCCTACCAGGTGCCATCTGCTGGGTATCTATACCTTGGAGAATTCCAACAGACCCTTCAAGATCCAACTCAAACATGAAATCTACTCTAGGCCATCTAAGAAGAATGCATTGTTGGGTTTTCCTACCACACCTACCCTTGTCTCCATTATAAAAGTCCTGTGGGCTTCTTCCCCATCAAGCTGACCTTGTTGAGAACAGAGAACATTATTTATCATTGTTCTCCTGTGTTTGACAGATAAGAAATACTGGCCTCTGTTATACACTTTAGAGCTTCTCTGGTCTCTCCACTTCCCACACACCTGTTTGTCTGCCCTGTGGTTGGAGAATATTCAACTGTGTTTACCAAATTCCATTGGCACCCAGAATATTAGACTTGGTCATAGTTGATGTGGGTAGATCTTTCAAAAGGTTAGTGGTAATGGTTGTAGCACACCTGCTATTGAATTCCTTTCTCTCAGTCTCTTTCTCCCCTGCCTTACTCCCCTCCAGGGACATGGCTAAAGGCTAAGTATTCTATATGAGTGATAAAAGGACCCCTGAGCTGCACCAAGCATTTCTCATTCTCCGTTGCTTGCTCTTTTTTCTCAAATACTAATACATGTGGACTCTCAGTCTCTTACTCTGGTTAATGCAGATAATTGAGTCTACACATTCCATGAAAATATAATAGGTTTAGAGTTTGATTAGTTTTAAGACTATTCAACCTTAACAGGTAGTGCAGGAACAAAAAGTCCTCTGTGTGGTCTGCCTTGGCTTAAAAAGTTCTGCCATGTGAAATTTGAAGCCAAAGCTTCAGATGATACCAAAGATTTGCTTCATCTATTTGCCTTCATGCATCTATTTATTCAGCAACCTCAAGACAGGCAGGATTTAGGTTTTCTAGCCAAACCATATTTTTGCTATCATACACATGCTATTCCTGATTAGCATCCCAAACACACTGACCCAGAAGAGAAGGAAGTAAGGAATAAAATTATCCTTTCTTATGGCTCAAAGCCCTGATGTCATCTTCAATTCAACTTTTTCTGTTGCCTTCCATTCAGCCAACCCCTTAATTAATTCCACCTTATTAATTCCTTTTATATTCCACCTGCCTTGTCTCATCCCCATCTCTAGTGTTATTGGCATGTTTTGGGTTCACACCATCCTGCATATGGATTACTGAAACAATCTCCTAACTAGGAATTCTCACCCTATCCTCATGGTGCCCCCAAATAAGTTTCCTAAAACACTATGCAAATCCTGTCTTCTCCCTATTTAAAAACTTTAGTGGCCTTGAATTATTCATACCAGAATCCTTACTTGTGACCAACGGACTAAATCCAGCCTTCAAAAATGCTTTTGTTTTAGTTTAATAATTAGACAAATGAACAAACAAACCTGGAATCAATATTCAAGTATTGGCAGGTTGCTTATAAAGATCCATATTTCCAATTTTATTTGGCAAATTTGAAGATTTGACCATGCCATGCTAGAATTCCCAAATTCCAAGCTAAAGGTAAATTTGGGCTTTTGAAGTGATTGATGTGCTCCTGAAGTCATTGCATCCACCTCTCTACACAATGGATGCATATGAACATTCACTGGCAAACTGTTCACCTTCATGGCTGATTTTTATCAGTGGGACTAAAATCTCTTAAGAGTGAAATTCAGACTTCTTAATATAGGGTTTGAGGATTTAACAACTCTGGCAACTGTGGTAGGTTAACAATGTCCTAATTCCTAGAACCTGTGAATATATTGCCTCACATAGTAAAAGGGGCTTTGTATCAGTGACTAAGTTAAGGATTTTGAGGTAGGGGGAATATCCTATATTCCAGGTGAGCTCAATGTAATTACAAGAGTTTTCATAAGAAGATGGCAGGAAAACAGAGGTCAGGCAAGAGACATAACAATGGAAGTAGAGATTGGACTGATGAAGCCACAACCCAAGGAATACTGGCAGCCTCTAGAAGCAGAAAGAGGCCAGGAAGGAATTTCTTCCTGGAGCATCAGGTGGAAACTCTGTTCGTATTTTGATTTTAACCCTGTAAGACTCACTTCAGACGTCTGGCCTATAGAATAGTAAGATATTAAATTTGTGTTGTTTTAAGTCTCTAAGTTTGTAATATTTTGTTACCACAGCAATATAAGAATAATACTACCACCAAAAGAGATTTCTTATTTTTCTTCCAATAACAAATCATTTTCCAGTTCTTGAACTTTGCATGAATATCTTCTTGCTCATTTTCCTATCTCTATGAGTCTAAATCAGGGGTGGGCAAACTTTTTGACTTGAGGGCCACAATGGGTTCTTAAACTGGACCGGAGGGCCGGAACAAAAGCATGGATGGAGTGTTTGTGTGAACTAATATAAATTCAAAGTAAACATCATTACATAAAAGGGTACGGTCTTTTTTTTTTTTAGTTTTATTCATTTCAAACGGGCCGGATCTAGCCCGAGGGCCGTAGTTTGCCCACGGCTGGTCTAAATTCTTCACGGCTCTCAAATGTCTCTGTTCTTGAAACTTGTCCATTTCACTCTGTTGAATTTGACTTGATATGAGTTGAATATTCCATTTTTACTTTTCTACCATTTAATCAAATGCTTACAAAGTCTCCAGCTCTAGATTGGACTTTAAATTAATTATTTTGTATAACTTTTTGAAGAAAGGTCCCTGTATGCATATGCTCATGTGTGAACATCTCAGCCTCTGTGTCCAAGCCCTACTATATATTTTTAAAAAATATATATATTTTTATTGATTTTTTACAGAGAGGAAGGGAGAGGGATAGAGAGTTAGAAACATTGATGAGAGAGAAACATCGATCAGCTGCCTCCTGCACACCCCCTTCTGGGGATGTGCCCACAACCAAGGTACATGCCCTTGACCGAAATCGAATCTGGGACCCTTCAATCCGCAGGCCGATGCTCAATCCACTGAGCCAAACTGGCTAGGGCTCTACTATATCTTTTGACAATCCCTATCTCTTGACCAACTTTCAGATTGAGGAGGTCTGTGCACCTGATGTGTAGTCTTGATTCGGAAATATATTCCAGAAGAACCTGCATCAATCCTGGAAAAAGGTTTGGGGCTGTGTGTGGGTTCTGTACACACAGAGCAGAACCTAAAAGTTGGGTATGGACTCTGGCTGTGCACATCTCTTTGGATTTACGGAATCCTCACCCTTTGAGGAAGGGTACAGTCAGCATAAGACCCTCCAAAGTGTACAGCCTGGAGCAGAGTCCTCTCTTCTCTGGGTCTATGGGAAGTCATGATTTTAAAAGTGTAATTTACTGCTATATATGTTTCATGAAGGTAAAGATTGTAGTGTGTTATTTTTCTTGCGTCTCTCCATTAGCCTGTCAGAAATTAGCATGTATGGTGATTTAGATCTGATTGAACCAAAATCAGCTTTGTGTAGAAGCCAGCCTGAACTTACTGTTTGGCTGTTGTATGCTTGTCACTAAGCTGAGTGTTCTATACATGTTTCTTTACTTTATCCTCAAGACTTTTGAGAAAGATATTGAACCCAGATATAAAAAAGTACATTTCCAGTAGATTAAGCAATTTAGCTAAAGTCACTTGACTAGTAAGCAGTAGAGTTGGGATTGGAACTCACATCTATCCAACTCCATCTACCAAGCCCATTCATGAATCCACTAATTTATTTAACAGTGTTTTATTAATGGTCATGATATGGCAGGTATTTCCCTGATTGCTGGAGATATGACTGAAAGAAAAAAAAAGATATTTTCTATGATCTCATGAAGCTTACACTCTACTGAGACAGCCATGGAAACAAGTAATCAGATTTCTGTGTACTGTTTGCTAATGGAAGAAGTAGGCGGAACACAGTCCTTCCATGATATTCCATTGAATTCCCAAAGGTAGTCCTTGAGATGGTGTGACAAGCTTTGGGGAAAAGTGCTCTACAGAGTAGGTAGGTCCCATGACCTCTCAAAACATGTTACATTGGCCCATTTAGCCTCATTTACAGGACTGCCCAAGTTGGAGAAATGTACTATTAGCAAACATTCTCAATAACCATAAATCTGCATTATACAATTTATTTTCTGTATTTCTTAGAGTAGAATAGTCCCTGTGAGAATGCTTGCAATGGTTTTGGTAATGTGACAGAATTAAATTTACTACCTTACTGTGTGGCATTGAACAAGCCTAATTAGTACAAACATGAAAATTATATTCAGCATGATATTTTGGAAGTATTTGGGAATAGTATTAACTACTCTAAACCCAATCTCAGTCAGGCAGGTTGAAAGCAGCTTTTGTACTATTATTTTATCATTTTAATTACACATAGAAGTGCAACGATGTCAGGGTAGGTTGTTCAAGGTCACACAGCAAATAAGGGCCAAGGTGGAAGGGGAGGTAGAAATGAAGGGTTATAAAATTGCTAGCTACTGAATGTGGTGTGTGTATGTCCCATACAACCTTCTTCATTCTGTCTTTCATTTAACATTTTACAAAGAAAAAAAAAGGCTTTCAGGATCTGCATATGGTGTGAGGAGTAAGTTCAGGGCTGCTTTTAATTAAATGCTCAGAGGGTAAAGCTTACAGAGCAGGATAACAGCTGTAGCACATGCAACCACACCATTACGCTTGTGTCTCCATAATAGACAGGCTTATTATTTTTTAATTAGGAGCGCCAGTGTTTTGTTAAACTATAAATGTGTCAGGACCTGGGGATTTGGTTTGCACTAGACCATCTTGCATTTAATATTTATGGAAGCTTTTGGGAGACAGAGGGTCAGTTTGTAAAAGGCATTTTGTTACTGTGGAATAACAATAGTTAACATTTACTAAGCATTTACCATTTTTCAGGCATTATACTGAATATGATTTAGATTCACTTATTCAGCCAACCAACCAATTGATACATATTCCTTGAACTTCTACTATGGTCCAGGGACTGCATTAAGCATTTTGGTGGGTGGGTAAGTGATGCATAAAATCCATCCAGAAGCAGTCCTTAAGACATTATAAATACTATAT
>NW_005353349.1:169698-173186 GCF_000412655.1 Myotis brandtii
ATATATATATATAGAGAGAGAGAGAGAGAGAGAGAGAGAGAGAGAGGTGTGTGTCCCCACCAAACTTCTTTCTCTTAATTTATTCTCCAGCCCCACCCACCAAACTTCTCTGATTACTTCCATGCACCTCATGGCCTTCAAAGTATGATTATGCTTTTGCTACCAGTTGCTATGTGGATGGCTGCTGCACATCCTACATATATCAACAAGAATGCACTTACTCCAGGGAGAGCTTTCTGGCTCCAAGTTAGAAGTGGATCTCTATGGGGTAGCAATACTTGTATAAGACAAAATAAACTTTAAAACAAAGGCTATAAGAAGAGACAAAGAAGGACATTTCATAATGATAAAGGGATCAATCCACAAGGGGAGATAATCTCTGTAAATATTTATGCACCCAAAGTAGGAGCACCTAAATATATAAAGCAAATATTGACAAACATAAAGGAAAAGATTGACAGTGACACAGTAATTGTAGGGAACTTAAATACCTGATTAACATCAATGGATAGGCCATTAAGACAGATAACCAATAAGGAAACAGTAACCTTAAATGACTCATTGGACCAGAGAGATTTATATTTTAGAGCATTTCACCACAAAGCAGCAGAGTATACATTCTTTCCAAGTACACATAAAACATTTTTCCAGGGTGGAGTTGTGTTAGGACACAAAAGAAGTCTCAATAAATGTAGAAGGTTGAAATCACACCAAGCATCATTCCAAACGCAATGGTATGAAACTAAAAATCAATTAAAAGAAAAATACTTAAAAACACAAACATATAGAGATAAAATAACATGTTACAAAATAATGAATGGGTTAACAGAGAAACTAAGGAAGAAATCATGATATCTTAAGACACATGAAAATGAAAACACAATGATCACAAACTTATGGGACACAGCAAAATCAGTCCTACAAGGGAAATTAATAGCCTTACAGGCCTGCCTCAAAAAACAAGAAAAATCCCAAGTAAACAATCTAACCTTACACCCAAACAAAACAGAAAAAGAACAACAAAGTTCAAATTGAGTAGAAGAAAATAAATTTCAGAGTAGAAATAAACAAAAGAGTCTCTAAAAAATACAAAAAAATATTATTGAAACCAAGAACTGCTTCCTTAAAAATATAAACAAAACTGGAACAAATAATCCTAAAATTTGTATGAAATTTAACCATAGTGATCTTGAAAAAGAAGAATTAGGGAGCATTATCTCAATTCGTTGAGGTTCTGCTTCCCGGCATATGTCGACAGTTTGGCTCAAATAAACTCACAACAATTCTTTACAAGTTTCAATGGAAAAAAAAAAAAAAAAGAAGAATTAAGTCAGAGGTATCACTCTACCTGATATCAAACTATACTACAAAATGATAGCAATCAAAACAGCATGATACTGGCATAAAAACAGATACATAGATCAATGAAAAGGACCAATTGATGTGTTTCTCTCACATCAAGATTTCTCTCTCTCTGTCTCTCCCCTCCCTTTCACTCTTTCTAAGAAATCAATGGAAAACATGCGTGGATGAGGATTTCAAAAGAAAAAAAATGTTACATAGATGAAAAAGAATAAAAAGTAGAGAAATAAACTCATGCATTTATAGCCAATTAACTTATGATTCAAAGAAGCAAGCATATATAATGGTGTAAAGATAGTTTATTCAATAAATGATGTTGGGCCCTCGATGGTTTGGCTCAGTGGATAGAGCGTTGGCCTGTGGACTGAAGAATCTCAGGTTCAATTCTGGTCAATGGCACACGCCTGGGTTGCGGGCTCGATCCCCAGTGCGGGTCGTGCAGGAGGCAGCCAATCAATGATTCTCTCTCATCATTGATGTTTCTATCTCTCTCTACTTCTCCTTTCCTCTCTAAAATCAATAAAAATACATTTAAAAAATAAAAAAAATAAATAAATGATGTTGGTAAAACTGGACAGATACATGCAAAAAAATGAAACTGGTCACTTGCTTTTACAAAAACAAACTCAACATGTATTAAACACTGAAATATAAGACCCCAAACCATAAAACTCCAAACATAAGATAAGAAGAAAACATAGGCAATAAACTCTTTGACATTGCTCATACTAATATTTTTGGAATATATCTCCTCAGGCCAGGAAACTAAAAGAAGAAATAAACAAAGGGGACTACATCAAACGAAAATGTTCTTACACAGCAAAGGAGATCATAAAACAAAAAGACAACCTACCAAGTGGGAGAAGATATTCACTGATGATACAACCAATAAGGAATATGTGTGTGTGTATATATATATATATAACACCAAAAGAACCCGCCCAAACAATCCAATTAAAAAATGGGCAAATAACCTGAATAGACATTTCTTGAAAGAGGACATATGAAAAGATGCTCAAGGTCACTAATCATCAGATAAATGTAAATTAAAATCACAATAAGATATCACATCACACCTGTCAGGATGGTTATCATCAATAAATAAATGAACCAGAAGTGTTGGCAAGGATGTGGCGATAAGGAAACCCTCCTAACACTGTTGGTAGGATAGAAGATTAATAAAGCCACTATGAAAAAACAGTATGGAGGTTCTTAAAAAAAACTACAAATAGAACTACCTATAACCCAGTAATTCCACTTCTGGGTATTTATCCAGAGAAATGCAAAACACTAATTTGTGTTTTTGCATTTCCTTATATTTATGGCAGTATTATTTACAATAGCTGAGACATTTAAGCAACTTAAGTGTCCATCAATAGATGACCGGATAAGAAATATGTGGTACATATATTGAATAGAATATTACTTGAAGGAAATTATACCATTTTCAACAACATAGGTACACCTAAAGGGCATTATGCTAAGTGAAATAAGTCAGACAGAGAAAGACAAACATCACATTATTTCACTTATATGTGGAATCTAAAAAACAAAATAAGCAAAAAAAAAAAAAGAAAGAAAGAGAGAAAAAGAAATAAAAAGAAAAAGACTCACAGATACAGAGAACAAACTGATCCTTGTCAGATGGGAGGAGACTTGGGGGACTCTGTGAGAAAAGTGATGGGATTAAGAAGACAAATTGGTAGTTACAGAATATTCATGGTGTTGTAAAGTACAGCATAGGGAATATAGTCAATAATATTGTAATAACTATGTATGGTGCCAGGTGATTACTAGACCAACTGGAGGATCACTTTGTAAGTTACATAAATGTCTAACCACTCTGCTGTACACCTGAAACTAATATTGAATGTCAACTATAATTGAAAAAAAATTAAAAAGTGGATTTCTATTATTCCCCTTCCTAGCTTCTCTTTCATAGCTTCTCTTTCATAGTATGTACTATGAACTGTAATCATGCCTGTTGCCATGCATTTTATTGTATGTTGCATATTTAATGCCTATGTATTATACCAGAATGTCAATATCAATTCCACACAGCCTTAGTGCCTAGGACAGAGCTTGAGTAGTACTTGGCATTCCACAAATATTAGCTGTATGAATGA
>NW_005353349.1:173276-206510 GCF_000412655.1 Myotis brandtii
ATATATAGAGAGAGAGAGAGAGAGAGAGAGAGAGAGAGAGAGGAAATTCTAACATCTGTACATCCAGAGGAAAGACTCTGTGTTAAAGAGACTAGGTGAGGAATTAAGAAGAAAATAGAATTTTTAAGTTTCATCCAAAAAAATGTAGTCAGACTTGATGGGGTTGGTCAGGAGATTATTGGGGAGGGTAATCCAAACAAAACATGTAGATGTATCTGTTTTAGCCTTGGCCTTATCATCTGCTGTTTGCTCCTGGCTGAATTATATGACCTCTGTCTATTTTTTTTCCATATAAAGTGCTAATACAGATTTCCCCCCCTTTCTGGACCCTCATGAGAGTCCAATGAGATGCAGATTATAAAAATGTTTTGAAGATCACCAAATCATAATGGGACTTGATAAGTATTTTTAATATTTGCATTTTAAAATTTAGATTATGTACATTTAATAGGCAACTTTGTCCAATGATAGATGCTCCTCAAATCCCATAGGTTCCTTGGTTTCCTTGTCTTTCTGTCCTCCTCTGGGAAGGTGAATGCCATGGTAATATGTGGTTTGCTTCAGATGAGTTCTATATTTTCTTCTGTGTTGAGGTGTTTCTGGTCAGGCTCTTTGCACCTGGTTCTAGTCATATTTTCCCTGTTTAAAGATTATGTTTGCAAAACCAAAATAACCAGGCACACATAGAAATGATTGTGAGTCTTGACCCAGCCATGAAAGCTGGTAGCCTTGTGGGTCCCAGGAAGCAGCAATAAAGAGACACCAGGGAGGAAACTCTAGCTTTTCATTGGTCTCTGGACGTCAGTGTTGGGGCAGTAGATGTGTGCAGTGTGTTTGGAGGCTTTAGGAAGCAAGTTAACATTTACTTACATGCATGAGGTACTGATAACCCCTACAGCCCTATTGGCTGTTCTTATTTATTTTATTATTTTATATCTTTATTGATTTCAGAGAGGAAGGGGGAGGGAGAAAGACAGATAAAAACATCAATGAGAGAGAATCATTGATCGGCTACCTTCTACAGATCCCCCTACCCCCACAACTGGGGATCAAGTAAGCAACCTGGGAATGTGCCCTGATGGGAACTGAATCATGACTTCCTGGTTCATAGGTCGATGCTCAACCACTGAGCCATGCCAGCTGCGCCACTGTGCTTTTAATATCTCCATTATTTCTTGTCTATTCCAACCACTACTGAAAGCTACCATATGTTTAGTATCTCTTATGGATCCCTAGACTTGCCTGAACTTCATTTGCATTATCTTATTTAATCCTCAAAGAAACTGTGATGAAAGTGTCATTTGATCACTATGGAGTTTTTTGGGTTTTTTTTTTAGGGTAGTAATTCTCACACTTTAGTGTTTATCAGAAAATCAGAAACACCTGGAGAAACTACAGATTACTGGGTTCTATACCGAGAAGATTCAGGGTGGGGCCCAGTATTTTCATTTTTAACAAGTTCAGTAGATCTGGAGTGGGGCCTATGTATTTGCACTTCTAACAAGTTTTCAGGTGAGGCTAATGCTTCTGGGTCAGGGACCACACTTGAGAACCCCTGTTTTAGAAGATCAGCAACTAGTGTCCATCGCTAGTGCTCAACCAACTCGAAGTCAGATCTGGACTCATCTGCATCCAAAACTCATGTTCTTTCCTGCAATATTGAACTTGTTCATTTCATCAAAGTTGGGAATGTGACTTCCATCAGAGCAATGCAGGGAGGGAGGAAGAAGAAAAGAAAGAAGAAGCAGAAGAGGAAATGAAGCAAGCAGGCAGGGAAAAGTCCCAGCATGAGGAGGTTTGGGACTTACTGGATGCACCTGACTTCCCACACCTTGTGACCTAGAAGCTACTGAGTTGGTGATTAGAAGGCCATTATACTTTTGAAGTAATATATCATCAAGATGAATAATGGTTAGAAGGTGACCAAAGAGCCTTGCTTATGAAGATCATTTCTGAGTGAGTCCTGTATTTTTCTTTGAACCTAAAGGTCGGTGGCTCCCCTAAGCATCATGACCTTGCAAGTAACTTCACTTCCCTGCCAAATCTTTCTGGTAAAATATCGGCAATAATAATGCCCACCTACCAAAGAGGCAGCAAGAATCACAAATGTAAACTATGGTGAACTGGGAAGTGCTTAACTGATGTAAATTAAAGTGATCCTCTTTAAATTCCAGTAGGTTGATCATAGTGACATTATTAACAGTATTCATGATTTAGATTTATATAGAGCTTTTAGAACATTCAAAGTAGGATAAAGAGGCATGAATTGGTTGGGGAGAAAGGAACTGGGGTGAAAAGAAGATTACCGACCCTGAGATATCCTGGGGAAAAGGAAGACATGAAGAATTCTCACATCATTAGTATCATAATGATGTATTAGACCAGTGACATGTACCTTTTATGAATAACTCTGGGCATCAAGGCAAGCTAGAGAGTAGAGCATTTAAGACTGGTGGCTTCAATGGCCATCTGTGTTCTTTCAAATTTCTTTCTTATCGCTTAATAGCTGTGTGACTTTGGGCAGCACATTTAATTTCACTAAATTTCAATTTCCTCTTTGTCAAACTGGATTAATAAGAGTATATACAACATAAGATTTCTGTCAAAATTAAATACATTAATGCCCTTAAAAGACTTGGCATAGTACCAGAATGATCTCATCCTGACATGCAGTAGATGTTCAATAAAATAATTGAGAAATAAATGAAAGAACCACACACACACACACACACACACACACACACACACACACACACACTTTTTCTGGAAAATGACATAGGCCAATAGATCCTGCAATATAGAAAGGCTTTTTTGTCACCTTCTAATTATTAATCATCTTGATGATATATTACTTCAAAAGTATAATGGCCTAATCACCAACTCAGTAGCTTCTGGGTCACAAGGCAGGGCAAGTCAAGTGCATCCAGGTAAGTTCCGAATCTCCTCAGGCTGGAACTTCTTTCTTTCATTGGGCTTGGAAGGGGGTTGTTCCCTGTCTCCTTTCCTCTGCATGAAGCTCCCACCCTACTCCCATGATGCAGACCACCTGAGAATATGGATGCATCATCCAATGTATTTCCCCTTGTGGTTTCAGATTAACGGCTGGCCCCAGTATACTGGATGGGAATAGCAGGCAAAGGTGACATTAAAAAAAACCACCCCTGTTCTCAGTTAAGGAAGTCAAAGAGGAAACCACTGTCTGCATTGAAATTGTGCAAGAAGTCATGGTGACCCCTGCTCCACCTTGGGAAAAGAAAATAAGCAATTTACTTGCACAGGGTTCATGGGAAAATAGCCTTGGGGGGAAATTACTTATGTAGTAAATTTATGTAGGGTTGTAAGACAAATTATACTATCTGCAAATGAGGTCAGAGGAGCAGGGGAGGACTGCTGGTAAGAAAAGTGGCTTTCATGGGACAGGTTGCCTTAACTATATGTGAACCTTGAAAAGCCGATGGCATTTTTTAAAGTGCTGGGTTACAAATGTGTCATTTCTCTTGAAGCCCCTAGAGCTAAAACTGGCATTTTATTTTGCATGTGTTTTATATTCATATATAGCATTTTTTGAAGTGTAATAGCAAAAATAGAATAACAAGACATTTTATTAAGAAGTAGGAGCACCTAGAGACTTTTCAGTATTGCTGTGTATTATTGGTCTGCCTGTTCTATGGGTCTCAAATGCAAATACCTAAGAAGGCCAGGCAGGGAGTATCAGCAACCCCATGAGAATTAAATCAGGGAGACAAAGGGATGGTGGCAGCTGTCGGGTGAGAGGCAGCACACACACCCCTTGAGAAGGTGCAGCTGATTCTCAGCTGTGGTCAATGGAAGACTTAGAGTTGACAGATCTTTTGGCTTTTTCAAAAGACACTAGAAATCTAGTCTATGTGACATTGCCTGATTGTTTAATATTGAGATGAAATACATTTAAAAACCTCTAGAATACAACTAAAATTTACCCTGAATCAAATCTGGACTTCAGTAAGTGACCTTGGATTTATTCAGATGTTGCCCAATCTATGGTAGAACTCCCAAACCTAATGTTTTTGCCCCTGACTTATGTGAGTGTGGTGATAGCCAGAGAGAAAGGGGAGTGAAAGATAGGTGAAGGTGGGCAAAAGTGGAGATGGGGACTGAAAGAGACTTTACTTGGGGCAATGAGCACATAAAACCTCTAGAATACAACTAAAACTTACCCTGAATCAAATATGGACTTCAGTAAGTGACCTTGGGTTTATTCAGATGTTGCCCCATCTATGGTAGAACTCCCAAACCTAATGTTTTTACCCCTGACTTATGTGAGTGTGGTGATAGCCAGAGAGAAAGGGGAGTGAAAGATAGGTGAAGGTGGGCAAAAGTGGAGATGGGACTGAAAGGATTTTACTTGGGGCACACAATGCAATGTGCAGATGATGTTTTATTGAGTTGTACACTTGAAACCTGTACCCAATAAAATAATTCAGACACTTAAAAAAAAGTCTGAGATGATTCAAGGAAGGCATTTATAGCCAACCAAAGAGGCCACTGGGTTGGCCTCTAGCATGCAGGAATGGGTAGATTAATTTTTTAGCATGATTAGGGTAGTTTACATCTGGGCTTAGAATAAAAAATAATATTTAGGAGTAAATCCTGGTGCTCCAGATTAACTAAGGGTAACCTGGATTCCTGGATCCCAGTTTTCTCATATAAAAAATAGGAATAATAATGCATTGAGTCACTGTAAGGTTGCATTAGTGATGATGGTTGGCATGTACTGAGCACTCAATGCCAGGAGGGGGGGCTATTGTTATCAGTTTTCTGGCTGGGGCTTCACCTCTCAAAAGCCAGGAAAAGCACCCTGAAGCTGCTGCTGGTATTGCTGATACTTGTAATATTTAAACACTGTCTCTAATTCTGCATTGAAATGTAAACACTGAAAGCTATTTGAGTTTTGTTGTTGTTGTCTTGCTAAAATTATACACATCTTTGAGAAGCCTTTAATGCCTCAAGCCTCTTTTAGCCAAAGCCTGCTCTACTGGAAGTGATTAATTCCTTTTATTCATTTACCTTGGCTTAATTGACAATAATGGCCATACTTTATTTTATATTTGCCTCCCCCGCCCCCTTTGCGCATCTTCCCTTTCCCAGTTTTCTTGGTTCAATTTCTGCATACTGGAGGGGCAAGAGTGTTGGAGCCTTTGAGGGATGTGTTGGACCTTTGCAATATTATCTTATCTTTTTAGGCCTTAGTTTTCTCATCTACAAATGAGGAGGAGGACCGAATAGTTTCAAAGGTCTCATTTCTGACATTTTAGAACTAAATTTATTTTGCATTTGCTCACTCATCTATTCAATGAATGAGTATTGATTTCATCCCATGTAGGTCTCCATGGCAATAACTAACTTGCTGCTGTGTAATTGTTTGTTTGCATCCCAGCACTGGGGACACAGATATAAAATGACATGATCTCTGTCTTGAGGCGCTCACAGTTTTTGAAGGGGAGGTTCAAAAAGACAATTACACTCTAGTAAACTAATTATTGCAATGGAGACTTGGCCAAGTTTCAAAAGAGAGTATCAGAGTGGCTGTGGCCAGGGGTGGTTCAGGAGGGGGAGGGGCATGACCATTGACAATCACTCTAAGTACATGTGAGGTCTATTTAATTATTAATTTGTGGCACCCTTGCCCTCCAGAAGCTAACAGTCTAAGGCAGGAAACAGACACACAGACAAATGATCACAAGTCAGCATGTCATGATCCGTAATAAAATAATGAACAATGTCATCTACATAGAGAAGAGAAGCAACCAGTGTGTTTGGCTCAGACTGCTATCCCTATGAGCTGTGAAACTGATTAAAAATATACCTGGGGGAAATTAGTTACAGGAATGCAGTTCAAAAAAGATGACAAGAAATGTATTAATTTATGATATGAGTATTTATTGAGTGTTTGTTATATGCTAAGCACTATGCCAGGAATAACTCAAAGGTACACAAGGTACTTCTTCCAACTTAGGTGCTAGGAGGAAAACCAACATAAAATTAAACCTACAGTTGTCAAGAATTTAGAGCCAGAGAACCAGACCTGTTGCCCTAGCTCCTCCATTTATGAGCTGTGTGACACAGAGAAAACCCCTTGACCTCTTGACTTCATTTCCCTAGTGAGCAAAATGGGATAATGCGTACAAGTGAGAGTGGTGTAAGGGACAGAATCCAAATAAAATAAGGGTTGTGGAAGTGCTTTGTAGGCTGTTAAGGACTCTACACATGTTAGTGATTATCATAAATGAAAAAGAGGGACTTTGTTGTGCTTAACCTGAGCTGAGAGAAAGCAACAATTTCCTCACACAGTGACTCATCTATCCTCTGGCTTCAAGGCCATGCATATACTGGTAGTTCCCAGTCTCTGTTTTCATGATCAGTCTTCTTTTTTCTCAGCTGCTTTTCAATAACAATTGCCTTTTGTACTCTCCACTAGGCCTTCCCCCTAGCATCTCATACTTGGAATGGCCAAAATTATATTTAACTTCTTCCTCTTCCTCCCCTCACTTCACTCAAGCTTTCTCCTGCTCCCATATTTCCCATTATAGTAAAGAGTCTCCAAACCCAAACTCTCTCTTCTAGTCCTAAACAGTTCTCAAGTTATCTCTACTCTCTATCCACTGCTAGCATCAGATCTTATCATCTCTCCTTGGGCTACTACTGTAATAGTTCTTTCAATAGTATCACTTCCTTGAGATTCTACACGCTTGCCCTAGCCGGTTTGGCTCAGTGGATAGAGCGTCAGCCTGCGAACTGAAAGGCCCCAGGTTTGATTCTGGTCAAGGGCATGTACCTTGGTTGTGGGCACATCCCAAGTGGGGAGTGTACAGGAGGCAGCTGGTCGATGTTTCTCTCTCATCGTTCTATCTCTCCCTCATCCTTCCTCTCTAAAATCAAAAAAAAAATAATTTTTAAAAAAAGAGAGATTCTATACTCTTCCCCTCCCTGCTGCCGGAGTGATCTTTTTACAATGATAACTCGACCATGTCACTCTTAGTCTCAGAAGGTTTCAGTGATTTCTCATGGCCTACTGGATAATTTAAGCCATTAAGTAGAACCACAACAATCTTTGTGACCTCAAACCTGCCTCTCTCCCCAACCTCAGTTTACCACTTTTTTATTTACTAATCTACTTATATTGAACTACTCATTCTTTTGCTCTGTGACTTTGCTTATGCTCTTCCTTGGCCTAAGACTCTCTTTTCTCTTTGTTCATCAACTACTATTATTTGATTTTTTTTTAGCCCTCAGCTGAGGATATGTTTTTATGACTTTTTAGAGAGGAAGGAAGGGGCACCAGAGAGAGAGAGAGAGAGAGAGAGAGAGAGAGAGAGAGAGAGAGAGAGAGATCAGTTGCCTCCCATACACTGGGGATTGAACCCGAAACCTTTTTTTGTGTACAGGACAATGCTCCAACCAACTTCGCCACCCTGACAGGGCAGCCAACCACTATTATTTAAATCAAGGTTTACCTCAAATATCACTTCCAAGAAGGAATTCTTGTATTTTTTCTCTTGGGTCCTTCCATGTATATCAGTGTATACATAATCCTTGTCCCACTGACCTTACATATATCTGACTAGCTCTTATTCATCTCCATGTCTCAGCATATAACTCAGGGCCAGGTACACAACACCTGCTCAGCAATGTTTGAACTAGCTGGTGGCTCTTATGCATGCTAAAGAGCCCATTCTGTGGAATATATATATATATATATATATCCATCCTGGTGCATGAAATTTGTGCACATTAAAAGAGAATAAATTAGAGGAAATATTTTAATATTGCTATTTGCCCTTTCTCTATAATAGAAGTGTCAGAGATTAAAGAAAATTAGTAAGATGTATATGAAAATCTCCCTCTTGTCAGAGTCTGGGGTGCACTGTGGGACCTAGAGTCAAGTCCCTGTCCACCACCCGCACGTGCTTTAAAAATGCAGGAGACCCAGACCTGGCCAGCCCCACCCCCATTGAGTGAGACCCAGACCCTGCCGGCCCCACCCCTTTCAAGCACCTCCAGGCTTGGGCGCAGCCTCAGTTCCCCTGGCCTGGTGCCAGGCAGGGGATGTTGCCTGAGGTCCCCCGGCCAGGCACCGAGGTGGGGGGCATGGCCTGAGGTCCCCCGTCAAGCCCTGCCAGGCAAGAGGCGTGGCCTGAGGTCCCTGTCAAGCCTCGCTGGGCGGAGGGGGGTGGCCTGAGGTCTCCCATCAAGAACTGCCGGGCAGGGGGTGCAGCCTGAGGTTCCTTGCCCTGGCCAGGAGCCATGCAGCCTCAGGTCCCTGCTGTTTGGTCGTGACATTACAGTGTCCTGGCTAGTTTGCATATTCCTCTATTATTATATAGGACTAGAGGATATATATATATATATATATTCTGGTAAATATTTTCTACCAAAATAGCTGGTTTTCCTATGCTTTCAAAATAAGATGGGTTTTGGAATTTTAAAAGATAATGGAAAAAGGGAAGGAATAAGACAAAGAGGAAGAAAAAGAAAAAAAAAAGCAATGACAAGAAAGAAAGAAGGATGGAGGACAGGAAGAAAGAGATAGATAGAACATACTGGAAACTGGTGAAAACAGAAATGCCTTTCACATCTAAAAATGTGTCTGAGGAACTCCTTGTAAAGAGAAAACAGTGCATTCTTCATTTGATCACAAAGCCAACCCTTTGAAAAAAGACGCACTGTCACCTAAATCTAGTGCTTCTGATTTCCCTCTAATGCCATACACCAATTTGTACTTATTCTAACACTTCCTAAGTGATTCCCTAAAAAGCACTCCTGATGCTCTCATCTTGCCTCATTATGGAGCTGGGGTGTCCTGTTCATCTGGCCACTGGCCGTGGCATCACTGAATGGAGATCTGAAAAAGGAGGAGCTGAGAGAGGATGTGCTCTTATGTTTTGTTGCATCTAGGAAAGCCAGAAGTTTTGTAAGCATAACTCAGCTCTCACCCATCTAGGGCTAAAATAAAAATATGCTTCTTTATGCTGATTTTGTTGTTGTTGTTTTTTTGTTTTATCTCAAATTGAAGTTTTATAAAATCTCATTAGTTTTATGGCATCCTCCCCAATTGTCCCCCATGACTTTTGGAAGTTCCCAAAATAGTACTTCCCATGTGTCCACAACTAGTTACAGTCACAGCACTGGAACCCTCACCATTGATCTGTCCTCCTTTGGATTGCACTTATGAAGGCCCACTTTTTGTCATTACATCCTAGCTAAAGAAGGAATAGTCCACAGAAACAGACTCTACTTTCTAGAGTGAACAGTGAACAGAATTAGTTGTTATGCTTTTGCATATATACTTATTGAGGAAGGTCATCCTCTGTTAGCTTTGTATCTTGGCTACTGGTACCAGTGTAAGAACATGGCTGAGATAACAAAAACCAAGTCTACGTGTGCCACCTCTAGCACAGTGTTAGCTACTGGTGGCTCTGATGACTTCAAAGGAGGCAGAAGACATTTATGGAAACAAAGGATGACTGGCCCTGACAACAGCTCTATAAAACTAACCTAGATTACTCACACTAAGCTAATTGTCCTGCTTGGGTGCATGCATTAGTTTTAATTTTGTCACCTGTGTAGACAGATACAATTATGCTGGTCAACTATTTGCAAGTATTTCAAGGATAATGGATACATTTCTTGATTTAGAATGAGTGTGGTAAGTTGTTTTCTGAGAACTGCTGGCATTATTCTTAATTTGGTTCTTTGGCTTAACAATAGCATTAGGGGAGATTGAGGCGAGGCATTAAGAAACATGCACACTGGCAGTACTGGGGAAATCTCTCCGTGTCAGTGTCAAATGTTTCAGAAATTTTCACCTGTCTGAGATAGATTAGGAAATTTCCTGCCACAGGCTAAAATATGCTATATCCAAACATCTCTAACCCTGGGACTCTATCATATTCTGGAAGATATCTTTTTATGCATCTATCCATCCATCATTTATTGAACTCTCACCAAGCTTAAGGACTTGTGCTTTTCAACAGAAATGACTATATAAACAAAGGAATCCCTATCCTCAAGGAACTCACAGTCTAATGTCATGAAATAAACATATAAACAGAATTAGACATAAAGGATGAGGAGTTAGCAAGGTAACTAGGTGGATGGTGGGGGTACTCCAGGCAGAGAGTAGTGGTGTGTGTGTGTGTGTGTGTGTGTGTGTGTGTGTGTGTGTGTGTGTGAAATTAAGAGAATATGACTCATTTGGGCAAGATGATGGAGACCCTTATTTTACTCGGGGGCAGCCCTATGAGTGTGCAACCCAGTTATTCCTTTAAGAAAAACCTGCTTCAAGGAGTATGGCTAGCTGACAGCCTCCAGCTGCCCCACTTCTGGGCTCAGTGTGACCTCACTCTCCCAGGGATGCTTCCAGCTAATGTCTGAGCATGATGGGAGTACTAAGCTTGGCCATTCCTGTCTAACACAAGACTCCTCTAAAGGGCAATCTTTGCACCCTAACTGGCACCACAACCTTCTCAGAGCTGTGTTATAGTCTTCAGCATTTCCTATTCAATTCTTCTTCTTTCCCACTCCCCTTGGGACAGGTGTCAAATCTGTGCCACAGACTAAAGCTCTCCCACCTACACTTTCTCTTCCCCTTTTCCCTCAGGAGCACTTCCCTCCCCAAATCTCACAAGTCTAATTCTGTCTTGGTGTCTGCTTCCTGGAGAAGCCAAACTGAAATCAGATGCCGTAAAGTGTTTGGAGTTTGAACTGAAATCAGTGAGAAGGCCACCAGAGGGTTTTGTACAGGTACATTGAATAATAAAGCCTCTGTTATAGAAAGATTATTGTAGCTGTAGTGCAGAAGAAAAATTTAGGAAGCGTGAAACTTGAAGAAGTGAGACCCATTTGAAGTGAGAAAAAAAATGAGGATTTGTAATGGAACAATAGATGGGGGCAGAGAAGGAAAAGAGTTGGAAGAGAGGCTTTGGAAGTAGAAACCATAGGGCTTAATGATTCGTTGGTTGTCAGCCTCAATAGAGAGGGAGAGCAAAGGATGAGGGATCTAAGTTGTCATCTAAGTTGTTAAGCAGAGCCACATTCCTAGCCTTAAGGAAAGCTTGGGAGGTGGCTGTTCGTGGATGATCCTCCCATGAAATGTAGACAGAGTAAGTTGGCAGTTGCTTATGTTCCCTCTGCTAAACTTCCTCTCCACTGGGATGGACTCTGTGGGCAAGGAGAGTACTGATAAGGCCCAATAAGGGTCTGGGTGAAGGCTTGAAGAAATGGAGCCCTCTATTGGGTGAGCAACACTCAAAGGTTGGCAGAAAGAGATGTGCTAAATGCAATGTCAGTTGTGCAAGCCTGTGCAAGGTAAGGTGCTATAAGGTTGTAAGGTGTTGTGCTGTTTCCTAGGGCTGCTATAACAAAGTACCCTAAATGAGGCAGCTTAAAACAACAGAAATGCAATGTCTCAGAGTTCTGGAGGTTAGAAGTCTGAGGTCAAGGTGCTGGCAGGACCACGCCGTCCTTACTGAGGATTCTAGAAGAGACTATATCCCTAACTTCTTCCTAGTTCCTGGCAGTTGCTGCCAGTTCCTGGCATTTCTTTGCTTGCAGCTGCATAACCCCAGTCTCTGCCTTTATCATCACTCAATGTTCTCTCAGTGTGTCTTCACATCATCTTCCCTCTGTGTGTGTCACTCTCTGTGTCCCTCATCCTCTTCTGATAAGATTACCAATTATGCTGCATGAAGGGACCACCAGTCTGACCTTATCTTAATTACATCAGAAAGGACCCTTTTTCCAAATAAGGTCACATCCTAAGTTTCCAGGAGAACATGGGTATTTTGGGGGGACACTGTTCATCCCAAGTCAGCAGCCCCACATAGAAGCTTACTAAGACCCCAACCTTTTACTATGCCATACTGAAACTCCAGCATTACCTTATGAGATTGTGAAAACTACATTCAACAAGCCTAACTACAGTTAACATCTGGTTCTGGCTACAATTTATTTCTATACCATCAGTGCCAACACATGTGTCTTTGTGATCAGTCCGAGGCCCACACAAATATTTCTCTACACGGTGCTGGAGGGAGGGAGCACAGCAGTCTGAGCAGGAATGACTATCGGTATCAGCTCAGATGTTGCAGGATCCTCCTTCAGTTGATCTAGGATTTCTCTCTAGATTTCTATTACTCTCTTCCCTCAACTCTGACCAAAGACTAGGGCTTGGGGAGTATTAGGTTAACCCTACAATATCCTTACTGCTTTTTCCCCCTCAGTTGTTGGAAAGCATCCACCTTACTTAAGCTTTGGTATTGCTATATAACGGACAACTTTGATATTTTTGTTAGGTTAACCCTACAATATCCTTACTGCTTTTTTCCTCCTCAGTTGTTGGAAAGCATCCACCTTACTTAAGGTTTGGTATTGCTATATAACGGACAACTTTGATATTTTTCCCCCTTTGTCCCAACAAACCTGAATATCAAGATTATTATCTTGTTATGAACTTAAAACAATCTGTATTTTAAACTCAAAACTGAGCTCTGATACCTTTGTTCTTGGCAGTATCAGTCCTTGAGGAAGACTCTTTTTTGGTGACTTTAGTATCCAGTCCCCACCACCTTATCATTTGTCTGCCTCCACTACAGGTGAACCAACTACTCACTGTCCCTGTCTGCCTTGCAGACCAAGTAGCCAAAGACCTGAGTTTTAGTCATAAATATATAGGTAATAGTTGCTAGGACATTTTAGAAAACCTTTTGGGTTTATTAGTAAAAAAGGAGAGATATGGTTGGTACCCCCTTCCTTCAACCCTCCATGGATTAAATATGATGGGATGCTGACACTGAAGGAGAGACTAATGTGACACTGTTGAGTCAATGTCAACAGCATCTACCTCCAACTTTATAGATCAGAAAAATCAACTTCTAAGCCTTATGCCACAGAAAATTAGAAGTGCAGTAAATGTATTCCTAACAGTCCTCTTGACCACACAAGGAATAAAACTGATTGAATTTGTGAGAACTTTCAAGCAAAAAGGCAGGATAAAAACTACCTCAGCTTCACATCTCCAGAGTACTATTCTCATTCTTCTAACTCAGAAATGGATATCTTAGCCAAGAACCTAAGATTTTTTGATATGAATGTAACTGGAATACAGAAAAATGTAAATAGGCTAAAGATAGAACAGATACTTTTTATGTAAAATGTCACATTTTGAGTCTTTAGAAGTGGAGAATTGCATTTACTTCTAGGACAAACTTTTTTTCTTTTAGTATATTTTTTTTATCAGAATGGATCAGGCTTAATGCTGGGACTCCCCAAGTTATAACTCAATATATATATATATATATATGAGTTAAATAAAAAAATAGGCTCCTTAGTAATACAAATGTGAAGCAGATGCCCACCTTTTGTCTTGTGAAAGCAGGGAGCTACCATTAACCTGAAGGCAGTTGCTGCATTTGGGGTCATACATTGCTTCTTTAAGCTGGAGCTGTGTTCAAAGGCTACATACTTATACTTGTTTTCCCCCTTTCTCTTGTAGAATTCTTATAGCAGATGAAGAGTAGAGAGGGGAAGCAGAGGCCTTGGGGACCCAGAGAGGCTTATGGTTTTGGTGTCACAGTGCAGCACAGAATGGAGAGGGGGCCTTCATGTCACCTCTGGAGAAGACCCACGCACCTGTCTGACATGACTGGGAGTGGCATCTTAGAGCAACAGGAGAGAGCACTCATGGCAGAGGCCCAGGTGATGTGATGAGGAATATTTTTGATTGTAGCCATAGAAAGGCTTCTTTAGCTGGCTTCAAGGAAAGTAGGAATATGATGGATGCCACTGGTCTCACTGTGACAAGAAGACTGAGCACATGTCAGGCTTAGGAGCTCCCAGAAACAACAGAGGACACTTTGCAAGGTATAATGGAGTCTAGGTGTCACACTGCCAGAGTCTTTATAATTTGGAGTATTACTATAGAGATTTTTGGTGACCTGCTTTTGCAAGGGTATATCTATTACAAAAGCATGTAGAAAACATTAGTGGTATTTTTTAAAAAAATCTCTAGTGATAAATTACAATGATGGTCTTAATTTTTTAAAATATATTTTATTGATTTTTACAGAGAGAAAGGGAGAGGGATAGAGAGTTAGAAACATCGATCAATTGCCTCCTGCAAACCTCCTACTGGGGATGTGCCCGCAACCAAAGTACATGCCCTTGACCGGAATCAAACCTGGGACCCTTCAGTTCTCAGGCCGATACTCTATCCACTGAGCCAAACTGGTTAGGGCGATGGTCTTAATTTTTAATGCCTCCTTAGCACACCTTTTGCCCATATCACTGCACTGCCCTCCCTCTAGATCAGCCACTACCCAGCCATCTCTTTCTTAGATATACAGTTGGCCCAGCTAAGATCAGCAGAGTCATCTAGTCAATGCCATGTGACCTCCAGTTCATAGCAGGCAAACACTGTTGCATGTCACTGAGATTTAGAGGTTGTTTGTTATACAGCACTATTGTGACAATAGATAGATAACTAATACATCCTTTAAAGTGAGTGATAAAATGAATATCACATGGTACTGGAGTCTCAGTTTTGTAATTTATTTATTTATTTTAAATATATTTTTATTTACTTCAGAGGAAGGGAGAGGGAGAGATAGAAACATCAATGACGAGAGAGAATCACTGATTGGCTGCCTCCTACACACCCCCTACTGGGGATCAAGCCTGCAACCCAGACATGCGCCCTGACTGGGAATCGAACTGCACTGTGACTTCCTGGTTCATAGTCTGACACTCAACCACTGAGCAACACTGGCCGGGCTGTAATTTTTTATACTGTAAAATAAGCATAACAAGACATACCACACCAATGTATTTTTGAGTATTAAATGTGATAACTCAGCATGTAAGATAATTATTATTTCTTGGCAAGGCTAAAGACTGAATATGTGAATTTTAAGATCTCATTACAGGATAGACATCTGTGTTTCTGCCCCAGGGATCATGTTCCAATAAATATTTTTGCATTCCAGTTCATGGGTATGGTTGCACGTGGGCTGTCATGCAGAGCATTCTTAGCTTCAGAGGGTGATACTATTAGAGAGTCTCTCAAATGGAATTCTGGAGCAAACTGAGCACTTGCAGAATTGGCATTATCAACGTGTAAGGTGAAGAAGCCAGGAGGGGAAATAGCTTCATGATGCTCTATTGGAAAGGGTTTTTGGAAATGCAAAAGGTGGCACAGTAGAGAAGTAGTAGAAATGGCTTGAGATTTAGAGCTGGGGAGCACTGAGTCAAAATCTGGGCCTCCTCATTTCCCAGCTATGAGACTTCAGCAGGCTCACCGAGATCAGTGAGCCTTGGTTTTCCATCAAATAAATGGGAATAAAAATAAGCGCCTTGTAGAATTACCGAGAACACTAAAGGAAATGCATGCATCTAAGGCTCCTGGGGTAGAGTAGATATCCTTGCCATGGGACGTCAGGACTATTTTTATGTGGCCGTGGAACACAAGGAGTTGGGGAGCAGGGAACCAACTAACATAATTAGCGATTTCAGGGGCTGAGTTGTAAGGGGAAATTTGGATAAAGAAAGAAGCAATGAAGTTAGTCTTTTTTGTGTGTCAGTTTTAATGCACAGGATTTTCTTTTGCATTGCACTATATTTAGGTACAAGGTGGCCCGGAACAAAAGCGGCAATTTATTTTTAAATGTTCAGAACAATGAGGTGACTGGTTTTCCATATATATATCAGCATCACATTGCCAAACACAGAAGAATCTTACACTCCATGATCAGCATTTCACAAATATCTGTTGTAATGTTGCAGTCTGACCCTGCTTTACTCAGCCTTGAGTTTTGACTCTAAGTGTTAAACCTGATATTTTACATTTGCATGCACTCGACAACTTACAAAACTCTTGCCCAGATACTATTTCATTTTTGACCTTCTCAACAACCCTGTGGAGTCAAAATCCTTATCCTCATATTGAAGACAAGGAAATCAGCTTTGAGTGCCTAAATGGCATGCCCAGAATCATGAAACTGATGGATGCTGGTCTCACTTGAAAAGTTGGTAACATGCAAGGTCATCGACTGAGGCATTTTGTATGGCAGGTGCTATGCGAGGCTCACAACCCTTAAGTCTTCTAGTCATTACAAGAACACTAAATACAAGACCCTTCTGTGGCAGACCAACTGGGTACCTCCTCATTAATCATTGTCCTCCTCTCCTGCCTTGCCCTCTGGACCTATATTTTTTCATATGTAAGTTGACATGTGTTTAAGGATGGAAGACCCCTACCCTAGCCCTAGAGGATAATTCACGGATAGTCTTGATAAAGAGAAAATGAGAGATGCACAAGGAGGATACCCAACCCCTTCTTTGCTACTTTGGGTGTTGTTATATGAGGACCTGACATGTGGAGCCATGATAGCCATTTCAACCACGAGTTTTGCATGAAAGCAAAACTCAGTAGAGCAGCTGATCCAGATCCCTGATATCCTTGAGTGGCTTGATTAGTCAACCTGGAAAAGCCTGCTTTTGGATTTACGTGAGATATAATTAGAAATCTTATTGTTATGGAGACCTTTAGTCCCAGAATTACTTGCTCTGAAAACCATTCTAGATGATACATCCTCACCAATAGATACGTTGGTCACTGTTTTAGACTTAACAACACTGAGGAACAAAACTTTTAAGTAGTATGAGACCATAAGTGTGGGCAGTTGCAGATTTGGGATTTGAACTTTTGTGTGTGTGATGTTGAAATCTGATCTAAAATATGCTGCATTTTGGCCTCCCCCCATTCCACAATACCTCCTTCTTCCCACCAGTCTGTGCACTGCAGGAACTGGTGAACAAAGAAGGGTCAGACCCTGGAACATTAGTAAATGCTTCCTGGGGAGGGAGAGTGATGCCTAAGAGACAGTGGGCCATGAAATAAATCACCTACTTTATATGTTGGCCTCCAATGGCCCTCTTTATTTTTGCATCTCTGTATGGGGAAAAGCAACCTGGGGGTGGAAAGAGCAGAGAACTAGAAGGTAAAAATTCTGATTTCAAGTTCTGGTTTTAGAAATGTGTAAGAATGTCACTTTGGGCAAATCCCTTGATCTCTTTGAGACTCAGTTTTCATCTATCAAATGAAAATAATAACCTCTGGCCTATTTCCTTCCGAGGTTGTGGTGAAGATGATGAGACAGAAGGCAGGCTGAAATCTCTCTCTACTGCAGAGGATAAAAGATTCTTGTTAGTAGAGAAGATGTCCTCAGGGAAGACACAGTCTCCTCATGATCTTCTGTAGAGACAAGGATACTAACAGTCCTTCACATGAGCATTGCAAGACTGCCATTGCTTTTGATAAATTTATAATTTGTAGGTTGTAAATTCAAACATTCTCCCCTCTGAATGCCATCCTGAAGGTTAATGAATGAAATACATGATTTTCAAATCCCAGCAGTTGCTGTTAATTGGAAGCAAACACACACCTTCAGGTTTGATCTCTCATAACAAGACAGTCAGATAACTTAACCTCGAAGCAATTCATCACCGCACCACTCAGAGCTTTTGGAGGATGGCAGACATTTCAAAGGCTTTGGATGTGTGTGTCTGCTTCCCCCACTTCTCTGCAAAGATAGTAAACTTGAAAGGAGAAAGGGACCAAGGGAAATTTAGGAGAGCTTTATGGGGGATTTTTAAATAACCTGAAAATATTAAATCCATAGGATTTAATTAGAAGCAACTCAGAGTCTAATGGTTCCTGGCACATGCTACTTATCCATGATGGAATATTTTGCAAACTCTAAAAAGCATGCCCTGGCATATTTAAAGGACACTACACACAGGTCAGGTGAAGAGATAATGATGAGACGGAATGTATAAGGCACATGATTCCCAAGTAATAAAATGTGTCACACACACACACACACACACACACACACACACACACACACACACACATGCACATACACTCACAAACACCAAGCTGTAATGAATAATATGACTTAAGTTCCTGACAGAGAGTCCTTCAAATTAAAAGTCACACAGTGCTTTTTTAATTCCCTCCCTTTCCCCAAAGTTATAAACACATATCTTTCAAGATATATTTTGAAATATACTTTTGCAATAGTCTCTGTTTATTCTGTGCTTACTGTGTGCTAGCAGTATGCTAAACACTTTATATGTACTCACCCCTATTTAGTCCTCACAACCTTCCTATGAGGAAAGTACTACTGTCACTCCTGTGTCCAGATAGGAAAACTGAGGCTCACAGAGAATAAGGGAGTTGTCTCAGATCTCCCAGCTGGTAAATAGTGAAGTAGAAACCCAGCTAATCAGTTTCCTAACCCATTAAAGCGATGTCTTCTTGGTTACGTTGCCAATTATATACATATAAGATGTCCCCAAAATGTATACACACAACTTTATATGGTTATAAAGGCCGTGTTTATTAAAATACATTTCATTTTAAAAATTGGGCTATCAGCTGTTAAAGTGTGCATACATTTATTGGGACACCCGGCATATGTATAAACTTAATTAAACTGCATCAGAGAATGAGATGAGCAAGAGGCTATTCTATGTTTTCTTTTCTTTTTCTTTCTTTTTTTTTTCTTCTTTGTTTTTTTGTTAATGCTCACCCGAGGATACTTTTTCCATTGATTTTTTAAAGAGAGTGAAAGAGAGGGAGAAACACACACACACAGAAACATTGATGTGAAAGAGACACATCAATTGGTTGCCTTCCACATGCACCCTGACCAGGGCTGGGAATCAAACCTGCAACTGAGGTATGTGCCCTTGACTGGAATTGAACTCTGGCCCCTTTAGTCTGTGGGCAGACACTCCAACAACTAAGCCAATCCAGCCAGGGTTGTGTTCTCTATTTTCTTATATTTTAAATAAAACTAAACCCTGGTAGGGTGGCTCAGTTGGTTGGAGCATTGTCCCATGCACCAAAAGGTTGTGGGCTCAATTCCCATCACGGCACATACCTAGGTTGCAGGTTCGATCCCAGTCAGGGCATGTACTAGAAGGCAGTCGATGGATGTTTCTCTCTCATATCAATGTTTCTCCCTTTTCTTCTTTTCTCCCTTCCTCTCTCTGAAATCAATAAAAACATGTACTCAGTGAGGATTAAAACACAAACAAACAACAAAAACCACACAATTGAAACAAAGGGCTTTGAGTCAAGAGCACATGACATTCTGAATGTTTTCTATCTCTTGCCTCCTCCTCATTTCCTGGGTGCCACCTTCTTAGTTTAAAATGTCCTATCTCTCGTATGATTCTAGCAGTGTCCTATGGTGGGCTCTCTGCTTTTAGCCTTGCCCCTCTTTCAATCTTGACATTCAGAGTGAGCTTTGAAATGCACAAATTTCATCACTCTGTGCCTCTGTGTGAAACACTTTGAGAGCTTGTCTATCAGGGCAGTGCCCACAGACCTGGCGTTCAGTGAAGGACCTCCATGCCCCTGCCTGACCCCTTCTCCATTCCTCCTCCTGTTTCTTTCCTGACTTTTGCTGCAACATCTATTTCTTACATGGATTGTTTTCAAAATGCTACTGAGGCTTCATCACATTACTTCCTATAGTTTTCCAAACACTCAAAATCCTGTCTCCCTTTCGGTCTTTGCCCTTTGCTCTCCACACCTCTGATTTACCCATTAAGCACAGTAAGTGTAGTGTCTAGGGACCATGATGCATTTAGGTGCTAAAATGTTTTAATTAGAAGAAAAAAATTAAAATTAGAAGGAAAGAAATGAACGTAATCTAGCCTGGATTGTGGCCCATGAAAACTAAAGTGCCCAGGGACCATGAAAGTGATAACATTGCCCTGTCTCTCCCCACTTCCTGGAAGGCCTGGCCCACGTGGATAAGTTTTCCTTATTCTTAAAAGTCTTGCCCAAGCATCATCTTCCCTGACAGTCCTTGTCCAGCATTTTAATTAACATATATATATTTATTCATTCATGCATCTCCTCCTCTCTTTCAATGGCAATTTCAAACAGAGATTAAAGTAATACTAAGCAAGAGACAAGAATGTTACGTGCTGAATACAGTGGTAAATGCTTTACATCACTCATTCGTTTTAGCCTCACACTAGGGGGTAGATGCTATTATTATCCTCATTTCACACTGGAGAATGTGGAGGCTAAGAGAGATTGAAGTGCCCCTGTTTATAAGGGGCAGAGTGAGTGCTTAAACTCAGGCCTCCTGGCTTTGTAGCCTGGAGAGGCTCTGATGGTGGAGGGGTAGAGGAGAGGAACCCCCTTGAGTGAGCTTCAAGATTCCAAGGAGGGATGACAATTAGTGTAATACCTTTGGACTTTTTCATCATCCACCCATGCCCCTGGATAGTGAAATGACCATGTGACGCTGAACTTAGCCACTCTTCTCCTCTTCTTTCCTTTGGATCTGCCTAATGGCAGAGAGTATGTTCTCTGCTCTGTTCCCTACCAATAGACAGGCTTGGGGAGTCTGTAGGTCTTCAGCACCTACTTTGCATGTTTATTCTGAGATTCTTGAATCGAACACAGTAAACCTTGTCTTTAACTTTTTGCTCAATTGTAAAGCTACCCCTTCAGTTAGTCTCTTCATTTGGTGTCTCATTTGGACACAGCAGAGCAGTGATAGTCATTTGGATCCCTTAAAATAGCAACATGCTCCGAATCATAAGGCACAAAGAAAACTCAGAGGAGGTTGTGCTACACTGTCTTGAAATGGTTAGAGGAGGCTTTTGGAGAAGGAGGATTCTAAGTTGGGTTTTTAAAATATTAATCTCTATGTAGCAAAAAAAAAATTAGCACTAATTTGAGAGTAAAAGACTTGAATTCAACAGCATATTAAAGGCATATTGAGCTCTGGGTATGCACTGATTAATTAAACAGATATCATTTGTGATAGCTACCTACCAGCTCTTCTTCAGGGAGCTAACATTTTACATGGTTTATTCATTTAACCCTCACGGTATTTCTCTGAAGTAGTAAATATACTTACCTACTTTTTACAGATGAATAAGATTCATAGACGTTAAGCAGCCCGCCCAAATCATCAAAGCTACTCGATGGTAAATATCACTTTGATGGTAATTAAAGATTCAACCAAGTTTGTCTGCCTCTAGTGCCAATATCTATACACTATTCATACAGTCTTTTCCTACCCTTTGGTGCTAGTAGTTTATCAGGGGAAACAAAAAAACTCACACATTAAAAAAAAAGCAATTACAAACTAAACCAAGTACTCTGAGATATGGACCAAATAATGGGATAGTGTGTGTAGAGGGAACATGGACAAGGAAGGTCTCACTTCATATTCTAAGCTAAGATTTGAAGAATGAGAAAGAACCAAGATTATGGAGCAAACATTTCAAGAGGAGGGAAAAGAATGACTTGATAACTGAAAAATCCTGACATATTCAGAATTAGGAGATGACTAGGGTGGTAGCAGATAAGAATTGCATAGAGACTTGGGGAGGACTTTGGAATTAAGTTTAAGGGCAAGAGGCAAGCACTAAAAAGTGATAAAGCAATGACCATGGATATGAAGAAATATTCCTATTTTGATGGTGTCAAAATTGTTTTGAAGGTGAAAATTGATAAAGCTTGCTGATGATTGGTTGAAAGGTGAGAAAGGAGTCAAGGCTGACTGAGGGAGGATTTCTATCCTGAGTGACTGGGATGGGGAAGATGAGAAAGACACAGGTTGAAGGAGAGTGTTGGGGGAGACAGTAGAATTAACTTACATTTGAGATGACTATTAGATATACAAGTGGAGATGAAATAATTGACAAATGACCACAACTTATTTCTAATTGGTTACATTCTTATTATCTCTTGGTGGGGATATTGTATACCTGAATGCAGAATTAAATAAATGGGAAATTCAAAGTAACAAACATACATACCTTGAATGGTATTAAAAATAGCCAAATACACAGTGCAAAAATGTTCTATAGTGGGTACAATGTCTTTATTCACAGGCTTTTATCACCAGTGTGAATAACTGAATTTCCCAAATTCATACTTATAATACTTATATCCTGTGGCAATGGATAAACAGATGAAGAAAGTAGTTTCACCTTCTGATACACACACACACACACACACACACACACACACACACACACACATATATATATATACACACACATACACACAATATGTATAATAGTTGGCAAAAGTAGGTTTACAGTTGTTCATATGGAAAAAGACATGCTGGTTATGATTATTACAATAGCTGTATCAATATTCAAGAATGTCAAAATGCAACTATAAACCTACTTCTGTCAACCTCCTGTATATACATACATATAAACACACATACATACACACACATATATATGCACACACACACACACACACACACATATATAATATCTATATCTATGTCAATCTTGGGATCTATCTATATAATATACCTATGTATGTATCCATATTATAAAAATCCAGTGCACTAATGCCGTAACAACCAAAGACTGGTCACCAGGAGGCTGCGTGCCCAGCGAGATGCGTGTGGGTGAGTGGGGCTGCGTGCACGGCCAGGCGCGCACAGGTGGGCGTGGACTTGACTCTGGGTCTCGCGGTGCAGCGGGACTCAGGGGAGTCCCGTGGCACGACAGGGTCTGGGGTCCCGGGTCTTACATGATTTCCTGCAGGTCTGGGTCTCGCGCGATTTCGCATGCTGGGTCACTAGTGTGTGTGTGTGTGTGTGTGTGTGTGTATACATATATATGTATATATATATATGTATATGTATGTATATATAGTAGATATATCCCGAGGCAATACACGTTTATTATCTGAATTAAGATGGAATGATAGCTCTGACTTCTAAAGCTAACAGTTTTTCCATAACTGTCTACCATTATTATATACTAGAGGCTAGGTGCACAAAATTAGTTCATGGGTAGGGTCCATAGGCCTGGCCAGTGATCAGGGACAATTGGGGCCTTCCAGCTTCCAGCCGGGGCATTCCTTCCTTCTGCATCACCCCCTGGTGGTCAGCACACATCATAATGAGTGATCAAACTTCTTGTCTCCCGGTTGAACTCTGGGAGGGACACTTTGCATTATATAAAAATATATAATTGTAAAGATACATAAAGCAATGATCTGGTTTGCTTTTTAAAAACGTTAGTGAGGTAGGTTTCCAGAGCACTTTTGGAGATGTTACTTCTAAGTTTTCCCAAGAGCCAAACTATATCCCTATCAAATGTTTGCTTGAGGACATTTTAGCAAGACTTTCCTAAATTGAGAAATGCAATCATTACTTAAAATAAGAGTAAATGTCTCATTCCCCATCCTGCCCTACATTTATTTCAATTATATTTCTAGAAATCTGGTTGCTAATAGAGTTGAGAGTGAAATATTTGGGCATTAGGTTTCCATCTTCAGGACACACTGCCCTTTATTTAGTTGCTAACATATACTCCTTTGGACAATAGTAACCAAGTAGCTTGCAAAAGGGCAAGGCCACCTTCCAGCTTCTAGCATTGAACAAGACATATGCAAGTGAACATTTATTCTCTTGCTAAGCAAACATGGCCAGTTATTACAATGGGCCAATGAGGGAATAGTAAAAAAAAAAAAATAACAATATGGAAAATAAGCAGAATTTAAATGAGAAAAATATTAATCATAAAGCTAAATCCTTGTGGGAATGTCATTTGAGATCATTGATGGTGACAATGCCATGATATATTTTGAAATAAATTTTGATGGTTACCATTAGATGTCTGTGAGGGGCACTAAAGATACTCCATTGAAAAATTTTTATAAGGAAAACACCCTGCAATTGCTATTGGTATGATATTAATAGTTTTAGCTCAATAGGTAGACTTATAAAGTATATAACATCACTTAGAAAAAAAATATATCTTTAAACCTATATTTTTCCAATAAGTTTCTATATTGCTCTGATAAAATATTGATAGGAATGAGATAATTATTATAAGAAATAGATTAGAAATGTTCTTTAGAAAGGATTTTAAAGACATTGTTCTTCCTCTTATTTTTCTTTCTCACCTGTACTGAAGTCTTGTTGATAAGGCTCTTTGTTTCCCACTGTTCTGATGGGACAGTGGATAAGGGCTTCCTATTCCCAATGCTCAGATTCTTGTAGGACTGAAGACTCTCTTGTGGCCTTGTGTGAAGAAGTCACCATTAACTGTGTGATTTATTTAAACACAATAATCTAACCCTAACACCCCCTACTTAAATTCCCTAATGCCCCCAGGATAGAGTCTTTCCCCACTAGCCCCACCTACTCACAGCCTTATCTTCTTTCTCCTCTAGTACCTTACAGTCGAGCTTGAGCTGTTTTCCACATACATCCTGCTGCCTCTCTGTCATATCTAGATGTTCCTTTGACCTATAACATGATTTTCCTTTCAACACCCTGCACCTGGAAAGGTGTTCTTCACCTGGCTCACTCCTGCTTGTTCTTCATCTAGACTCAACCCAGACATCATCTCTTCCAGAAAGCCTTCACTATTCCCATCACTCTGGTATATGCCCACAATACCCTACACTCACCACTATCATTGCACTTTTATCGTGTTGTTAAAATCATTTGCTTTTTCATTACTAGTGTGAGAGCTCCTTGAATAAAGGAAAGGTGCCTTGTTCAATTTTATTGCTATCACCTAGCATCACACCAGGCAGATATATTTTGTTGTGTTTTTTTTTTCTTTTTGATTGAACAAAATAATTCAATACTAATTTCACTCTATTTTGCCCCAAATCTCCTTGGTCATCACTTGCAGAGACATCTTCAACACTTGAAAATAAGTTTGTGTCATTTCTGGGGCAAAATCAATAGGCCTCTCTTAAGAAATCGGAAGTAGGGAATAAGAAAGGAGGATTGCTTTGATTAAGTAGCAGGAACCCTGGAGAGTGAGGAATGCCAGCCAAGGTCTGCCACAATGTGACAAAACAAGTTAATTTCATAGAGGGGGCCTTTCAGAGTGTCTGGAGATGCAGTGGGCAAAGTCAGATGGGAAAACACAAACATCTTACAATCCTCTTAATGCTTCTGTTTTGATTTTGGCACAATTATAATTGACCACCCACACAGGAGAGAGAATGTAAAATCTTTTGAGTACAAATTCCTGGAAAGTCTAATACAAAGGCAATGAATATGGGAGGTACAGCTTTTGTTTGTGCACTCTATTTTTTAAAATAGCATTCTAAAATCTGACTAATAATGAAAATAAAAAGCAGGTAAAGTAAATGCAGACAGACCTTGCTTTTAGATGAAACACAGTCCTGAAGACTTACTTTAAAGCTGACCTGACAAAGTTAATCCATTGTTTTTGTCTAGTTTGTTAAAGGAGGGCAGGGAAGTAAAAGTTTTTGGTAAAGCTGAGAGTAGAGGAGTTTGTCAAGAAGTAGCATCCTTGCTTGCAGAACCTTTCATTTCAGCCACTTCATGACACATTTATTGTGCACCTTCCCTGGATCAAGGGGAGGTCCTGGAGTTACAAAGGTGAGCAAGACACTGGCTTAAAGGCATTTACCATTCAGTAAGGACCTGTGTTCTCTGTAATTTTCTACAAACACACTCTCTCTCTCTCTCTCTCTCTCTCTCTCTCTCGCACACACACCCACACACACACACACACCTCTCACACACACACACACACACACACACACACACGCACACAGCCCTTTAATTCTCATTTTCTCAATGAAAGCTTACAAGTCTCTGTTCTGTGCCCCCTCAGTACCCTGTGCATGCCCATTTTCTGATGCTAAATGTTAGTGATTATTATTATAGCCTTTCGCATATTATCTCTTATGGTTGGTTTTTTGTGTGTTCCTCTAGACTAGGCCAGGAGATTCTTGGGGGATAAAAAAGGAGTGGCTATGTTAGAAGTGGTTAGGAACATAGGCCCAAGTCTGCATTTATTAGCTGAGTGATTGTAGGTACTTAGAATCACTATGCCTCAGTTTCATCATTTTAAAAATGGGATAATATTATTACCTGCCTCAAACGGTTGTGATGAGGAGAAATGAGTTAATATATACAAATGCTTAGAATAGTGCTTGGCAGGGAACAAACACTCAATGATATTAGCTATCAAACTTTTTATGCATACACAAAACCAAAATACCCAGGCTCTCACTGCTTTTAACTGCCCGTTTAAACTGCCAGTACTTGCTTTTAGCTTAAGGCCTTGATGTGTTTTCATCAGTAGATGGTGTTTCCATTCACTCAGCTGTCTAAGATTAGAAACTTGGGGCCTATCCTTGAAAACATCCTCTCTCTTACCTCCCACATCCAATTCCACATCCATCTTCTCCATATATAGCTGTAGTGAAGTCCCTACCACCCCTGCTCTAGTTTAGGTCATTCCAGAACACCGCAGTCATCCCCAAATTGTTTTCCCTTCTTCTACTTTGATACTCTTTAGTTTATTTTCAATTCAGCAGTTTAAGAGGTCCTTAAAAACAAACAAACAAAAAAAAATGGTCAAATCTCTCTCCAGGGTAAAACTTTATTGTGTTTTTTTTAACAGTGAACACTCATGTCCTTCATGTTCTTAAAGAACCAGAGTGTGATCTCATCACTTCCTAGCAACTCAGACGCATCTTGGGTCACCCCTGAGCCTATCTCCCATTGCTTGAAATTGCTAATCTCTCTGTCTCTTCACAGGGCCTTTCACCTGCTTTCCATTTGCCTGAAATGATCTTTCTCTCAAACTTCACATCTTGTAGGACTCAGTTTACAAGTCACTTCCTCAAAGGAGACTTCCCTGATCCTCTTCCCCCTACTCTAAGTGCTATCCCCTCCCTTGCCCAGTCCTTCCCGCACACCAACTAGCACAATTTGTACAGTTATATTTATTGGAGGGATTATTTGTTCACTCTTTGTCTCTCCACCAGTTTGTAAGCTCTATGAGAACAGATGCTCTTTCTTTTTTATTCATCAGTTGATCCTCAATGCATAGCAAAGTTCCTGGTGCTCTGTAAATAATTATCAAGCACACTAATGCCTAACAACTCTATTTAATAGGTATATGAATTGCCACAATTCATATACCTATTAAACTAGACAAATTTGAAGAACTTGATCTATAAAGAACACTAGGGCTCTGATATACTTCATCTATTTATTTTTCTGCTTTAAATGTTTTTATTGCTGAAGGTGCTATATAACAACCCATCTAAATACAGAAGGAAAACCATTTTTATTTTAAAGAAATTACATGTATATTTGATCTCACTTCCAAATCTTTTTTTTTAAAGGAGTTCTTGGCAATGAGCACTGTAATCATGTCTGGTCTTGTTGTGATCGACCATTTTTATTTTAAAGAAATTACATGTATCTTTGATCTCACTGCCAAATCTTTTTTTTTTTAAGGAGTTCTTGACAATGAGCACTGTAATCATGTCTGGTCTTGTTGTGATCTATGTGCACAAATGATGTACAATCATACAATCACTAGGGGCCTGGTGCATAAAATTTGTGCACTGGGGGGGGGTGGTTGCCTCAGCCCAGCCTGCCCCCTCTAACAAACTTGGAACCCCTCAGGGGATGTCCTACTAAAGGCTTAGGCCCGCTCCCACAGTCCAGCCTCCCTCTGTGGGAGGCGACTGGGCTGATCAGGGGAGTGAACACTCATGTCCTTCATGTTCTTAAAGAACCAGAGTGTGATCTCATCACATCCTAGCATCTCAGACACATCTTGGGTCACCCCTGAGCCTATCTCCCATTGCTTGAAATTGCTAATCTCTCTGTCTCTTCACAGGGCCTTTCACCTGCTTTCCATTTGCCTGAAATGATCTTTCTCTCAAACTTCCCATCTTGTAGGACTCAGTTTACAAGTCACTTCCTCAAAGGAGACTTCCCTGATCCTCTTCTCTCTACTCTAAGTTCTATCCCCTCCTTTGCCCAATCCTTCCCTCACACCAACTAGCACAATTTGTACAGTTATATTTACTGGATGGATTATTTGTTCACTCTTTGTCTCTCCACCAGTTTGTAAGCTCTATGAGAACAGATGCTTTCTTTTTTACTCATCATTTGATCCTCAATGCATTAACAAAGTTCCTGGTGCTCTGTAAATAATTATCAAGCACACTACACTAATGCCTAACAACTCTTTATTTAATAGGTATATGAATTGCCACAATTCATATACCTATTAAACTAGACAAATTTGAAGAACTTAGGAGTGTGGTGGAAAAACCCTAGATCACCTTCTTGGATTCTTATAACCCAAGTTACCAAGAACACTGCAAGTGGCGATGTACAGGGAGCTTAGCCAATGAGCGGTCAGAAAAGGTGTTTGTGCTCGAACTGGTTTGGCTCAGTGGATAAAGCATCAGCCTGCAGACTGAAGGGTCCCAGGTTTGATTCCTATTAAGAGCATATACCTTGGTTAAGGGCATATCCCCGGTGGGGAGTGTGCAGGAGACAGCTGATCGATGTTTCTCTCTCATCGATGTTTCTGACTGTGTATCCTCTCCCCTCTTCTCTGTAAAAAAATTCAATAAAATATTTTTTTAAAAAAAGAAAAGAAAAGATGTTTCCTCTGCAGCTCATGCACAGAGGACCCACTGTGTTGTGTCCACTGGGCTAGGGACGTGTCCCTGCCACCAGGGGGGGCATGCCCCCGAGGCCGGCAGCCAGCCCTGCGTTGTGGGTGCCGGGCTGGAGGGTAGGCGGACCCAGGCCATGCAGCAGCTGCTGATGCTGGGAGCACACCTCCCAGACCAGTAGCCCCGCATTGTAGGCGCCAGGCTGGGGGGCGTGGACCTGGGCCACCGCTTGGCTCCGGCGCATGTGCAAGCAGCCACAGGGTGGGAACATCTGCTTGGCGCCTGCACCCTTAGGCCCAGAGTGGCCGGGGGTGTTCGGGGAACCTGGCCACTCAGGGCCTATGCGCAGGCCTACAGGCTAGGAGCAGCGCCTGCATATGCAAATTAACCCGCCATCTTTGTCAGGTTAATTTGCATGATTGGCTGGGAGTGTAGCAGAGGGACAGTCAATTTACATGTTTCTCTTTTATTATATTGGATTCCCAGTCCTCCTGAAAACACATTTCAAGGAATCCGTATTAAAACACTCATACAATACTAATTCAGCCAATAATTAGACATGGCTGTGTCCTGGGGTGAGAAGGACAAGAACCAATTAGATTTGTATAGCTGAGAACATTGAGACCCTGAACAAGACTGGGTGAAAAATGAAAGCTACACATATGTATGGAATTGAAGACTAATTAGAGATTCAGAGAAGGTTAGAGATGACCAGAATTGTCATGCTCATCTTGTAGAAAATAGGGGGGAAAGTAACATAGGGCTTAAGAGAGATACTTTAGAATCATACAGACCTGTGTTCAAATCCTGGCTTGGCCACTTTGAGATCCTGGCCAAATTATTTAACCTTCTTTATTTGCAATTTATTACTTAAAAAATAGACAACCCCATACTTTCTAAAGGATTTTTGAGTATATAACAAAGTAGGTAATATAATGCATATAGCGCAGTTTCAGGCATATCTTGAGCCCTAAAACAAATGGACCAAAATTATTATCTTTTATTATCTAAACATATTATTTTATGGATGGACAATACAGACACAAAGAGGAAATAATATGCCAAAGGCCAGAAGGTGTTTCTTCTGCAGCTCATGCACAGAGGACCCACTGCGTTGTGTCCACTGGGCTAGGGATGAGTACCTGCTGCCAGGGGGGGCATGCCTCCAAGGCCGGCAGCCAGCCCCGCATTGTGGGTGCCGGGCTGGAGAGCAGGCGGACCCGGGCCAGGCGGCGGCCACCACTGCTGAGAGCACACCTCCAAGACCAGCAGCCCTGCACTGTAGGTGCCAAGCTGGTGGGCGTGGACCCAGGGCACTGCTTGGCACTGATGCATGTGCAAGCAGCCACAGGGCAGGAACATCCACTTGGTGCCTGCACCCGTAGGCCCAGAGTGGCCGGGGGTGTTCTGGGACCATGGCCACTCAGGGCCTATGCGCAGGCCTACAGGTTAGGAGCAGCGCCTGCATATGCAAAGTAACCCATCAGCTTTGTCAGGTTAATTTGCATATTCACTCCTGATTGGCTGGTGAGTGTAGTGGAGAGACAGTCAATTTACATGTTTCTCTTTTAATATATTGGATTCCCAGTCCTCCTGAAACCACATTTCAAGAAATCTGTATTAAAACACTCATACAATACTAATTTAGTCAGTAATTAGACATGGCTGTGACCTGGGGTGAGAAGGACAAGAAATGAATTAGATCTGTAGAGCTGAGAACATTGAGACCCTGAACAAGATTGGGTGAAAAATGAAAGCTACACATATGTATGGAATTGAAGACTAATTAGAGATTCAGAGAAGGTTAGAGATGACCAGAATTGTCATGCTCATCTTATAGAAAATAAGGGGGAAAGTAACATAGCGCTTAAGAGAGATACTTTAGAATCATACAGACCTGTGTTCAAATCCTGGCTTGGCCACTTTGAGATCCTGGCCAAATTATTTAACCTTCTTTATTTGCAATTTATTACTTAAAAAATAGACAACCATACTTTCCTTAAAGGATTTTTGAGTATATAACAAAGTAGGTAATATAATGCATATAGCGCAGTTTCAGGCATATCTTGAGCCCTAAAACAAATGGACCAAAATTATTATCTTTTATTATCTAAACATATTATTTTATGGATGGACAATACAGACACAAAGAGGAAATAATATGCCAAAGGCCATATGGAAAATTAGGGGTAAAGACAGGACTGTATGTATGACTAAAGATTCCCTGTTTGGTATTTCTCCCTCCCCCTTACTCCTTCCCTTCCTATCCTTGCCAACGTGTACACCATAGAAAATATAGCCACAGGTGGAGGACAATGGAAAAGTTACTCAAAGGTCTTTCTGGTTCTGGCAATATGTACAGTGGAATATGTAAAATCGTTTAACTGCTTAAGCTGACTTTGAAATAAAGAAAGATAATTCTCTAGCTTCAGTTTTAAGAAATGAAGTAGGAGCTGAACACATAGTCTGAGAGAATTGATGATGTGGCTGCCTGGCCCAAGAACATGTGTGAAAATGGAGATCAGTTTCTGTAATATTTTATTACAATTTGGAGACATGAGCTGACATCTTGGTCCTGCATGAGACAGGCAGCTATAACCAAGGCTTTTATATAAATCCAGGGTCATGTAGCAGGAGAGATGGCAAAGATATTAGGTGCAAGTTCATGTAGCTTGTGTCTAAGCTTTGGTTGAGAAAAAGAAGACAAGTATTTTAATCTTGGATCTATGCTTAATGTTGGATTCAAGGTTCAAATCTGTAGCAGGAAACTCTAAACTGAGAAATTAACAGGAGATTGGTTCTAGTTTAGTAATAGTCCTTAAGTGCCTGATAAATTCTCAAGGGAGAATTTATAAGTAACAAAGAACTTTGATGACAGAATCTGAAAAGGACACAAACAAATCTAGGATAAAGGGATAAAAAATATATTTGGAGAAAAGAATGGATAATCAAAGTTGGTATGATATAATAACATTGAAGAAAGTAGAGCTCAGGGCAAAACACATTGTTAGAAATAAAAAGGGTTATCACATAATGTATAAAAATAATTTCTAAAATAGCCCTATCAATTTTAAATTTGTATAATTTACTAAACCTGCCTTAAAATATATAAAGCAAAAATTGAAAGACCTAAGAAAGAAATTGACAAGACAACAGTTATAGTACATAGATTTTAACAAAAGTTATCTTGGTAATTAATAAATAAAATATTGAAATTTTATTAAAATTATAGGTCCAGTGAACATGCTAGAGAACAAAATTTTTTGAGCACACATGCAATATTTCAAAAAGTTGGTCATGTATTAGGAAACAAAGCAAATCTTAATTAGTCAATATCAGAGAGTACATTTTTTACTATAATGCAAAAAAGGGGGAAGTCAATTAAAAATTTCCTCTTAGGTTGATAATTTAAAAACACACTTCTAATTAACATGAGTCAAAAATAGAGTGGAAATTAGAATATATTTACAAGAGGACGATAACGGGACACAGCAAATGCAGTTCTGAAAGGGAATTTATGGCCTTCACATGGTTATATTAGAAAAGAAGAAGACTGCAAATTTGCTAAGCATCCAACCTCAGTGATTAGGGAAATAAACAAAAGCAAGGCAATAAACACATGTAATAGCTCTTACAGTGTTATCCCAATATGCCAAGGTTGCAGGTTCGATCTCCAGTTAGGGCACATACAAGAAGCAACCAATGAATGCATCAATAAGTGGAAAAATACAATGATGCTTCTATCTCTCTCTATCTTTCAAATCAATTTAAAATAAAATATATCAATAAAATGTATCAAATAAAAAATAAAGATAAAGTAAGGGGCGTTAAAATGCTCAAAATTTGCTATTTGAAAAGAGCAACAAAACAAAGAACATTTTGTACGATTGATCAAGAAAGCAAGAGACGATACAAAGATATAGATTAAAAATAAAGGTCAGATAACATTATGGACATACCAGAAATTTTAAATCATAAGAGAATATTATTCAAAAATACTTTATGCTAATAAATTTGAAAAACATATACAAAACAATTTTCTAGGAAGTTATAACTTACTAAAACTGACTCAAGAAAGAATAGAAACCTGAATAGACAACTAATCATTCAATACACAGAATACATAGTTTAAAATACTATGCAGGTTTCTTTCTTCAGCCTCAGTTCAGTCACATGTTCTTAGGAATTTCAGGGATGCCACAATTCTGATTGCTTTGCTTTGGCATACTACTCATATATTGTACGAGGTGTGGGGCAATTATATAAATGGCACTCATTTTGTGTCAGACTCTCCTTTGGTACATATGATAAAAAGTATATCAGATGTGGTCCCTACTCTGAGGGGCTCTGACTCTATTGGAAGTTCAAATAAATTCATCAATAACATAAGAAAGCTAAAGACAGCAGTGTGGGACCATTCTTGATACAGGGTAAAACTGGATATAGCTCTCTTTGATTTCCAATAGACACCATAGTGCTGGAAGTGAAGGGGGCACACTTTATTTTTTTATTAATTCATTTAAGATTTTAAAGATTTTATTTGGAGCTTGGCTGGTGTTGCTCAGTGGTTGAACATCAACCTATGGACCAAGAGGTCATGGTTTGATTTCTAGTCAGGGCACATGCCCAGGTTGTGGGCTCAATTCCTAGTGGAGGGCATGCAGGAAGCATCTAATCAATGGTGATGTTCCTGTTTGATA
>NW_005353349.1:207772-215321 GCF_000412655.1 Myotis brandtii
TATTAAAATATTAAATCCTAACCTACAATATGGACAATTGAATCCAATTCTACATAATGTGGGAGAGAGAGAAAAGCCCTCTAAAAAAACATGTTCCCAGATATCTTCTTACCAGGATTGGGGAGGGGAAGGTGATTATTTCGTAACATTAGGAAAGTTTATCACCCCAGGCTACTTTTTGAGTTTATACTTCTCTAGCTTTGGCTTTCTATTCTTTCTGATTTCAAAACTTTCTCAGCCCAGAACTGAAGAGACACTTTTGCAAAGGGGACATACAGATGTCCAACAAATATATGAGAAGATATTTAACATTACTTATCACCAAAGAGATGCAAATTAAAACCACAAAGTGATATCACCACACACCTGTCTAAATGGCTATTATCAATAAATCAACAAACAACAAGTGTTGGCAAGAATGTGGAAAAAAGGGAAGCCTTGTGCACTGTTGGTGGGAAGGCAGATTGGTGTAACCATTATGGAAAATAATATGGAGGGTCCTCAAAAATTAAAAATTGAACTGCCTCATGACCTAGTCACTCCACTACTGGATATATATCCGAAGAAACTTAAAACACTAATTTGAAAGAATATATACACCCCTATGTTCACTGAGCATTATTAAGATAGTCAAGATACAGAAGCCACACGAGTGCTCATCAATAGTCAAGTGGAGCCCTAGCTGGTTTGGCTTACTGGATAGAGCGTTGGTCTTCGGACCAATGGGTCCTGGGTTCGATTCCGGTCAAAAGCACATATCTCGGTTGCAGGCTTCTCCCCAGCCCAGGCCCTGGTCAGGGCTTGTGCAGGAGGCAACCAATCAATATGTTTCTCTCAAATCAATGTTCCTCTCTGTCTTTTCCTCTCTCTTCCACTGACCCTAAAAAAAACACAAAAAACAAAAACAAAACAAAAACAACAACAAAAAATAATGTAAAAATATCCTTGGGTGAGGATTAACAACAACAACAAAAAAACAAACAAAAGTCAAGTGGATTAAAAAAGCAGATATATATATATATATAATCTTCCCATTTGCAACAGCATGGATAGACCTATAAGGTGCTATGCTAAGTGAAATAAGTCAGTCAGAGAAAGACAAATACTATATAATTTTACTTATATGTAAAATCTAAAGAACAAAATAAAAAAAAGAAATAGATACAGACTCACATATAGAACAGGTTTCCAGGTTGGAAGGGGTTTGGGGACTAGGTGGAAAAAGGACAATTACAGATGGGTAGTTATAAAATAGTCATCTATATGTAAAAGCCTAAGCGACCATCTGACCATCCAACCGGTAGCTATGATGTGCACTGAACACCACTGGGCAGACGCTCAATGCAGGAGCTGCTGAGCTGTGGTGACTTGGCAGCTGCAGTTCTCAGGTGATGCACACGGAACCAGAGAGGAGGGAGCCTGATTCCAGGTGCATCACCAAGAACCGCCCTCTTGCAATCCAGGCCCCTCAGGGGATGTCAGAGAGCCAGTTTTGGCCCAATCCCCGCAGGCCAGGCCAAGGGACCCCACCTATGCACAATTCCGTGCACTGGGCCTCTAGTAGGAATATAAAGTACAGCATAGGGAATGTAGTTAATAAAATTGTTATAACTATCTATGGGGCCAGGTGGGTACTGGAAATATCAGGGAGAACACTTTGTAAAATATATGCTGATTTAGCCACTATGCTATATACCTGAAACTAACACAAAATGATATTAAATGTAAACTGTAATGGAAAAGTTAAATAAATAAATAAATAAATAAATAAAAATTAAAACAACATTCTCAGCCCAAGAAGTCTCTGTAAATAAATTAATTAATTAATTAATTAATTAATTAAAATTAAAAAAATTAAAACAACATTCTCAGCCCAAGAAGTCTCTGGGAGTTTCTAAGAAGTGTCCCATTGATTGTGAAGGGTCCTTAAATTTAGCGCCATGCACAGTCAAATGAAGAGGAAATCACATTTCTCTTTTTGCACTGGTTTTTAAATGCCCTTTTCCAACAGGTCGATTCTGAAATTAGTTTGATTCACAAATTGTACTCTTGGAAAAATGTCTTTCATGAGATTATTTATTGAAGGGACCATGTCACCATTCAGCCTTGGTCCAGGGGAAATGAAGAGATCACAAAGGCACTCCATGACTTTGTTCTCCCCACTGGGACCCCTTGGGCTTCAAAATTAGACAGGTCTCCTTTCTTCCATTTAACTCTCACTTTCTTAGTGTCTCCATTTTGGCTGTATATGTCTTAAACTTTGGGATGGATTACAGAAAACTATTATTTCTCACATACTTTTTTTTCTTCTCATTGAAGGCATCCCAGGACCTTTTATTTGAAGGGAAATATTTTGGCAATTGTTGATGGTAGAGATTTCCCTATGAGAAATATATTATGATACAGGATAATTTTATACAATGCCAGAATAGGTAAAATATTTGAATTAAAGGGCCATCTTGTTGGCTGCTGGTCACAAAAATGAGATAACACAAAATGGAGGAAGCTTATGAGTAGGTTTTAACTCCCAAACTTTTTCCTATTTTTCATGTCCTCAATCACTTTATTCTTGATTTTCCTTGAGTGGAAATGCTGAAAACCCAGTCCCCTATTATATCACAAATCTTCCTAGGAGATTTTGGATTGTTCTCTCCTTTCAAATTTCATTTGTGGCATGAGCCTCTTTTTCCAATGGAAAGGAGGACCAGGTAATAGCTCGCAACTTCCCCCACTCATCTCTCTATAAATAACCTTACCAATGCTTAGATTGTTCAGAAATTTGAAATTTGAAATGCTCTTCAACAAATACTATACATTAGGGATACCCAGAGAGCTTTCAAAATTTCCAGTGTCTAGGCTATACTCTAGGGTGATTAAATGGGAATTTCTGAAGGTGGAAACCAGGTACCTGTAGTTCTTAAAACTCCCTGCAAATTTCATAATACTAATGTGCAACCCACATTGACAATTGCTGTTTAAGTCAGTGCTTCTCAAACTTGAATGTTCATGTACATTGCCTGGGTGCCTTGTTAAAATGCAGATTCTGATTCAATTCATCTGAGGTAGCTCTTTTGAGATTAAAGGTGATGTTGACGCTGCCAGTCCACTTGACACACTTTAAGTAGCAAAGTTCTCATAGACGCTAAGTCAGCCCTTGTCCTCCCTGATTCTCCTGGACAAAAGACAATGTATGTTCATCTGAAGACCAGATGTGTTCAGTAGCTGATACTGGTGTAGGCAGTAGTAAAGCAAGAACTCAGCTCCACCATCCTGGAGCTTCCTGTGACCCCAGGGCCTCAGTAGGTCACATAGATGAACAGGGTAGAGCTGATTTGAAAAGGGATTTCCATAGTCAGGACAGGTAAGTGCCCACCCTCCCTTATGATTCTCCCAAGATGCAGGATTAGGTACGTGCAAAGGGTATTCTTGACATTTTAAGACAAGAAGACTGTAATGTGTTTACTGAAAAACAAGCCCCTTTGACAGTGGACCAGATTTGAGGACTCAGTAACTTTTTAAAATCAATGTTTCACAAAAGCAGACACAGATTTTTCCTGGGGGAGCAACAAGAAAGAGTATGGCGGGTAGGTCATGTTTGAGCAGAATGAGAAAAATTTGGCCGAACAGCAGGACTTCAGGAGAACTGGCTCAGACATTTCCCCGGAGAAGCAACTGGGCATTCCAGCATCCCTTGCAGTATGCAGTCTAATGAATAATAATAAAAAATAAAGTGCCCTTTATGCTATTTACAGAAGTAAGCCAATGCTTTATTTAAAACAAAATGCATAACTATTCACCAGAGACAGCTTTTATATCATTGTTTAACCTACTGCCTGTAGCAGACCTCCGAAAAACAAATGAAGTTCATCTTTCTCTGCTTTCACAAGTGCTTCCTGAAGTAGTTGATCAGGTAAGATGGCTCAGTCTGATATACAAGAATGAGTCCTGATTTTGAAGCCAACGCAGATCTGGGTATGAACTGTGGCTCTGGTTCTTCTTCACTGTGTGACCTTGGGCCACTTCCTTTAACCTCTTTAAGTCTTTTATTGGACATCTGGAGAATGGGTTCTTATGAGGATTAAAGATGAGCTATTCACAATACCAGGATCACAGCAAGACTTAGTTCTTGACACTTTTATGGGGGAGAAGGGGAGGTTGAAGTCCAAGTAGCAAAAATCTTGAAGCCTGGGACAATACCAAGCAGTGTGACTTGGGACTGAGGCCACTTTCTAGGCTGAGGGTGGTGGCAAAGAGAAGTTACCTCAGGAACAGTTCAGAGTGGGGTTTCCAAGGAAACCAGAGCATGCTAACTCCTCCTCCGCATTTCCCCAGAGCAGGAAGATGCTAGTTCCCTCTTTTGCAGACCCAGCTCCTATAGACTGTTTTGCAAGGTCCTTTGGGTTTTCTATAATCTGCTTCTCAACAGATGAGTCGTACAATGTAATTATGTCTGTGAATTTGCACTTCCTTATTTCCAGGTTGAATAGTTCATACTTGAGAACTTGTAGAAAAAGCAGTAACCTTGGGTTTATCCTTCTTCTAGGGAGGGTACTTCTTCAGCTGGAAAGTCTCACAATTAAGACTATGAGAGTTTTGATCATTCAATTCAAACTTTGAACTGTGGCTTATTTTAAACACGATGTATCATTAGTTTTCAGATTTCATCTAATTATTTTACAAGTTTAAGAAATGCTACTCTCTGAAAAGAAATTAAAAACATTGTCTATAAAATTTTAGCTTCAGAGCAAATGTCTATTTTTATAGAACCTGAATTTAGAAAAAAAATAAAAGGGCTGATTGTTATAGAATTTTCAACATATTCCTCAAGATTTACAGCTAATACGTGGTTGAGCCAGAAATCAAAACCAAATGTGTGTCTGTATACACTAACTAATGCTGTGGTTAAAGATGACCCCAAAATGTTAATGGCTCACACAACAAAGCCTTTCTCACTCACTTTAATACCCACTGCAGGTTGGCTATGGCTCAGCTTCATATCCATTCTGTACCCCAGATAAGAGCCCTTGCTTGACTTGTGACAGAGGATACAGGATGGAGCCATGCAATTCTCTGGTTTCACAGACAATCTTCGACCAGAGCAAGTGTCATGGCCAAGACTGCTTTACTGTGGGGGCTGGGGAGGAAAAGATGGTGGAGTACAGTTCTCCCACAGGGAAGGCAGAAAATACCAGGGACAGATAATGCAACCAAGTATTGTTCCATGTAGAGGGTTCTTCCCATTCTGCCATATTGTGTAGACATTTTATAAACTGTAGAGTGTTCTACAAAAGGTGTTATTCATATTTTTGTTCCCACATTTATGGAATCATGTGTTTCAATTTTGATTTTGCCTTCAAAGATTATTGATGCCGATATTTATATAAGAAGACAATTTCATTATGGAGGTGGATAAGTCAGAAGGCCTATCTGGAACCCTAATTTCAGAAAGCCTATTTTTCTAAATGTGCCCAGAGGTATTTGGTGATATTCATCTTTACTGTGAAAATTGTGATTAGTCACAGCTATGTAAGTCACTTGGGCCAAAGAACACTAGTAGGTCCGGCCATATTTCCCCAATAATTTCAACCAAAGAAGTCCACTCTACCCTCCTTACTTGCCTCTATCATTCTTCAAACCTAATGCCAACACAACCTTCACTGGCATCATCTCTGCTGCCCTGTGACATATGTCTCAAGGGTTCATGAGACCACACATTTATTTTCTGATGATGCATTTTGTATTTCAGCTATATTAGTTTATGTGCGCAGAGTATAACTTAGTATTGGTACACAGAGGAATTTCCTCGCATCACAAAAGTAATATCAGTAAATGTAATAACATGCACCAATTTGAGGGCCTCAAAGCACTTCTAAAGACAGAAGCAACATCCCAGCAAGGGCAAGAATACGGGTTTTCATTCTAGCTGCATCACAATAACAGTACCAACCTTCAAGGTCCCCTTCTCCATAACATGCATGCACACACAGACTAACACACATGCTCATGTGCAAACACACCCTGAGTGACAGCTGAGCATCATTTCACTTGTAGTGGAATGCACAGCTACTAATAGCTACCTTAAAATAAGATGTCTCAAAAACAACTTGGTAAGAGAGCTAATATTTATTGAGCTTTATAATGTAGCAGACACTTTTCTGGGGGCTTTGCATGCACATTGATACAGGCTATTTTATATATTTTCATAATTTAATTTCCCCACATGTATTAATAACAACAAGTATTATCAAATTATTGAACTTTCCTGTTTTTAATATTCTCATCTTTAAAATAAGAATAATATTTAATTCAAAGAACATTAAAAGGAGTAAATATATTAGATGCAAAATGCCTAACATATCCCTAGTACAGTGAAGGCACCTGTAATGGACATTTTTAAAAAATATATATATTTTATTGATTTTTTTACAGAGAGGAAGGGAGAGGGTTAGAGAGTTAGAAACATCGATGAGAGAGAAACATTGATCAGCTGCCTCCTGCACACTCCCTACTGGGTATGTGCCCGCAACCAAGGTACATGCCCTTGACTGGAATCGAACCTGGGACCCTTCAGTCCGCAGGATATATATTTAATTGAAAATGAATCTTGGTATTGCTATGAAGGTATTTTGTAGATGAGATTAATATCTACAATCAGTTCATTGTAAACGAGGTCAATTATCCCAGGTAATCCGCATGAGACTGACTCAAGCAGTTGTACGGCCTTAAGAGCAGAGCTTGGGCTTCAGTGAAGAAGATGGCATTCTGCCTGTGGAGTGAAACTGTGGATCCCACCTGAGAGGTCCCAGTCTGCCCATCTGATCACCCATCTTATGGAGTTTGGACTTGTTTCATCAGCTCCCACAATCTGGCAAGCAAATTCCTTGCAATACATCTTTTTAACTTTTGATAGATAGGTATATAGACAGTCAGCCAGACAGACAGGTAGAAGGAGGTATAGATGAATGAACAAATGAATAAATGGACTTCTTCATGAACAGTGGGTTCTCTGTCACTGATGTAAGAGGAAGCTAGATGGCCATTGGCACATGCTATAGAGGTGATTCAAAGAACATGTGTGATTCACTTTGACGGCCTTGAGTTTCTTCCCAACTGGAGTTCTGGATGCCATTTTCAATTGTTCCCATTAACATTCCTAAATCATCAAGGCTGAAATTAAGGAGGGGGTCAAGTAACTAAGAATAAATAGAGAAACATGGCCCCAAAATGTTAATATATTCCTAGAGAATCCAAATGCTGCTTTATCTAAGGTCTGTGATGAGTGCTAAGCTCAGACTTCTGTTCCTGGCAGTATGGTATCCTAGACAGTCTCAAAAGTCCTATTTCAGAACAACTATATGCTAAGTAAATAGTCCATTTGAAGGTTTTGCTAGGTTTTCATGAATTAAAGAGACAACTTCAAGACCCCAACAATCCTTCCCTGAATGGAGGGAATCAAAATAAAATATACTGTTATTTCATTTATTCTGAAATAGAATAATGTTTTGGGCCAGTAGCAGGTATAATGACTTCCAAGGACCTTAAAGGAAGA
>NW_005353349.1:215344-233257 GCF_000412655.1 Myotis brandtii
ATATATATATTCCAAAAACAGTAATGAGTGAGAAAAATAGAATGGATAAATAAATAAATTATCACTGGAATAATATATCCCAATAAAGGCCTCCAACATTTTGACAGATTAAGATGAATCACATGTGGGATCTCAATCAAAGTTCAGCAGATACCTAGAAAAATGATCCACTGCAGGTTTAGGTTTTCTCTCTGCTGGGGAAACTGCCCATGGTATAGCAGAGAGAGTCAGGAGAAAATATGAAGAGAAAATATCAAGATATAATGAGTACACCTCATATGCATAATTGAAAAAATGGAATAAAAGAAGAAAAAAATTGAGTAGAAACATTAGAAAAGAAAATGACTGTGACTTTTACAGAACTAATGAAAGATATAAATTCACAAGTATATCAAGCTGAATAAACAAAAAGAAACTTACACCTTACCCATGATGACATGAAATACACAATACCAACTATTAAGTGAAGAGCTTAAAGCGCCCAAGGGGGAAAAATCCCTAGTTGTCCCTGTGAAGGAGCAACAGACTGATAGAACTGATGGAAGCCAGAACATGGTGAAACGGTAACTTGGAAATGCTTTAGAGAAACAACACCCGAGTTTACTAAAAGCTGAGCAACAATCCTTAACTAAAGGAACTTCTAAAGTAGAGATTCACTAGGAAAGAAACTGATATTAGAGGAAAGGTGTGAGACAAAAGAAATGGGGAAAAAAGGTAAATATGTTGATAAATCAACACAAATATTATCTGTACAAAACTAGGAAAGTATTATTTAAGGTGTTATAAGGTGTTACACTGAAATAGCATACTATAATCACAACAGACAACAAGTCGGGGGATCAAAATTAAACTATCATGCAGTTCTTGTTTAGCTTGGGTATTAAAATATTCACATTATACTTCATTAAACTGTATAATAAAAAGCAAGTACTTAAGAATATATATGTTCTAAAACAGTAAGCGGTGAGGGAAATAGAATAGGTAGGCAAATAAATAAATCAACAAACTCTCCCAATTAAAAAGCACACACAAAAATAGTAATAAAGAAAAAATAGATTTGAAAAGTAGAAAGAAAAAAGCGTGCTAAAACAAGTTCAAACCCTCAGTGACCCTGAACAAGGTAAAAGATAGAAGATATCAGACTTCCGGTTATATTTTTATAGGAGATAAACATAAAATATGAGGACACAGAAAGGCTAAAAGTGAAAAGATAAAAATACATATAAATCAAGGAAAATAGAGGATAGGAATATAACTTTAGGGGGAAAATATTGAGAACATAGAAGGTTACATAATGACACAAATTCTTCATCAGGAATTTTCAACAATCTTAAACTTGTATGCATATAATTAAATATATAGTATTATACATATGTCTCAATAATTTTAAATATGTAAGGTAAAATTTGGTCAAAATACATTAAGATATTGGCAATTCCACTATCCCATGAGAGAATTCAACATACCTCTCTCAATAATTAATAGGTCAAACAGAAAACCCTACCAAAAATGGTAAAATTTATGAGACCTAATACTTAAAAGCTTTATTTAAAAATCATGGACTGTAAATTCTACCAAGTCAATTAGCAAATATACATTCTTCCTAAAAAGCATGAATTATATATAAACTTGACCATGTACTAATCTATATAAAATAAACCTCACTGCATTAAAAACAATTGATATCATTACGACCAAGTTGTGTGACCCAAATGCAATCTACACTAATAAAAGAGAAAGATGCAAATTGACTGTACCTTCATGACGCCCACAGCCAATCAGGAGTGAGTATGCAAATTAACCCAACAAAGATGGTGGGCTAATTTGCATATACAGGAGCAGAGCAGCCGGGGGCGGGGGCGCGACAGAATGCCATGGTGACCATGCAGGCGTTCCACACCGCCCCAGCCACTCCAGGCCTCTGGCAGCGTGGGAAGGCAGAAAGGTGGCTCTAGCCAGAGCGAAGCTGGTGCCAGCAGCCAGGGGAAGGAAGGCCCATTCTTGCACGAATCTTCGTGCATCAGGCCTTTAGTTAAGTAATAAGTAAATAAGAAAATATATAAATAAAATCTCCACACATTTAAAATAAAAAATAGAAAACTTCCAAATAACTTATGGAACACAAAAATACAATGACATTAAATTTAAAAATATATATGTAATATTAAGAACTGACTAATAATTAAAATCATACATATAAAAATATGCCGGTTACAGCTGAAGTGCAACTACAGAACAAATTTTAGCTTTCAATATTTACATTAGGAAAGAAGGCTTAAAATGAACAGCTAACTATTGAATTTAGAAGTAAGAAAAAGCATAGAATAAATCAGAAAGCACAAAGATAGAAATAAGGAAGATAATACCTAATATTATAAAAGGAAAAAATAAGAAATACAAAAGTTAGTTCTTGGAAAGATCAATAAAATAATTGTCAGATTGGATCAAGAAAATAAGATAGTACTGGTAAGCACCACTTAAAACACTGTGAATAAAAACTATGACATAGATATAGACGCAGCATAGTATGGCTTGACAACTTTATGATAACTATGCCAATCTCAGCAAGTAGATTTGGTTACTATCCCTATTTTGCAAATAAGGAATCAAAGGCTAATCACACACCACTTACCTTTTGGACTTTGTGACTTAATCCAGGGCAAGCAGAGAATTAATTCAAGTTCCAATCCCAATTTTAAATTCCCAATATTTTGCCAATAAATAATAAGCAACCCCCCAAGCTATCCAGCCAAAACATATATGATGGAGCTAAAAGATGTTGCAAGAAGGATCATAAAATTGCTGTTGGAAATATTTGAGCTGACATGGGAGCAAGAGAAAGAGTGAAAAGATTGGAGAAATGCAACAGAGATAGGCCTCACCCCATCTCATTTCAATAACCTCATGAATTTCAAAGTCAAAAAGCCCTTTATAGTTATCCCTTGTCAAGTCCTCAGACACAGCTACAAAACCACTCTCCTAACTCCTTTATCTCTAGACTAGAGGCCCAGTGCATGAAATTCGTCCATAGGTAGGGTCCCTAGCGGCTGCCTGCCCCCAGCTGGGGCCTCCCTTCCCGCAGTTGGCAGGCTGGCCCCACTCCCTGGTCAAACTCCCGGTTGAACTCCTGGTTGAGGGGGCAATTTGCATATTAGGCTTTTATTATATAGGATTATTTGCAGCTCATCTGGATTATGTTTGCTGTTTGAAATTCCTTAATTCAACAGCTATAAGAATGAGGTCTTATTTGGAGGTGGACACAACACGTAAATTAGTGGAATGCTCAATCCAAAACTCACATTCCTAGTAGCCAGAATGGCAGAAGGTTCACTTATCTTTAGCAGTTACACTGAAAAAAAAATAATAGAAATTATTTGATAACATAGTACTGGCTGAGCAATTAAGCATCAGGCGATCCTTAAGAGAAGCTTATCAGAGACTAAAGAGAAAGATGTAAACAATATTATAGTCTTTTCTGAAGGTCTAGTTGGGCATTAACAGGTGTTTACTAAGCATGCTTACCTAGAATGACAACAAGAGGACAAAAGAAATATTTGCTGAGTAACTCCTGTGTGTTTGCACATTACACCCTTGCATCTAGTAATCTTACAGGAACCTTGTGGGGCAAACTCTATTAAGCCCATTTTATGGATTAAAAAATGGTAACTGGTGGTGGAGCACCTTGCTCAAGTACTTTGGGAGAATCAAAGGATCCAAATCTATTTGCAATATCTGATACAATGTCAAGTGTCACCTCCTAAATAGTACCTCAGGCCTGGCCCAGCCCAGTGTTCACCTGTTCTGCGCCCCAAACAAAGCCTGCTGCTCCTGCTGCAGGGGAAACTTTTTCTTTTATTTATTTTTTAATTTTTAAGTATATTTTTTATTGATTTCAAAAAGGAAAGGAAGAGGGAGAGTGAGATAGAAACATCAATGATGAGAGAGAATCATTGATCGGCTGCCTCCTGCATGCCCCCTACTGGGGGTCAAACTAGCAACCTGGGCATGTGCCCTTGATCAGATTCAAACCTGGGACACTCCTGTCCACAGGCCGATGCTCTATCCACTGAGCCAAACCAGCTAAGGCAAAACTTTTTCTTTTTAGAGTTTCAGTGTTCAGAGAGCACTTTGTATGAATGAGGTGAGCATAGACTCCATGTGGGCATTTTAAGGCTCAGAGTAAAAGTATCTTTCTAAGATGGCCAAGCAGAGTCCATGTGTCAAATGGCCCTTCTTCAGTTGATTCTAATTCCTCACTGCACATTTAGAGACCTACAACCACAGACCTTTGCTGTGTCATAATCACATCTAATGTCCCGCCTAACATACAATTCATATCCAATGCCTGGAAATAGTCCCTATATTTAACAATAATACCAACGCCACTTTTACAATCCACTTTTACAACTTAAGTGGTCACAAAAAATTAATGATCTCCTGTAGATCAAGCAAACATTTTTAACCATAATTGTCATGCATCAAATTGACAGCCAGAATCCCCTAAATCATAAAAATCTTCACAATACAAGTAATGATTTAAAATACACATACATATATATACACCCACTTCTTACAGAACTGTCTACCAAAGGAAACTCGGTTCTCATAAAAGAACAAAAAGAACATACTTATGTTTCCTCTGATATACTCTCTATCTGGAATAAGGATGGGCTCTGAACAGTGCTTTGTGTTGAAACCCTGAGTGTATCTGTGATTGTCAGAGATTGCTAAATAAACTGATCATTTTTACTGATTGATTGAAAAGGGAAGGGAGAAAGAAGGAGGGAGAGGGAACGGGAGAAGGAGGGGGAGAGAGGGAGAGAGAGAGTTATGTTTCCTCTGATATACTCTCTATCTGGAATAAGGATGGGCTCTGAACAGTGCTTTGTGTTGAAACCCTGAGTGTATCTGTGATTGTCAGAGATTGCTAAATAAACTGATCATTTTTACTGATTGATTGAAAAGGGAAGGGAGAAAGAAGGAGGGAGAGGGAACGGGAGAAGGAGGGGGAGAGAGGGAGAGAGAGAGGGAGAGAGAGAGAGAGACTGATTTGTTGTTCCACTTATTTTTATGCATTGGTTGATTCTTGTATGTGTCTGTGACCGGGAGTCAAACCCACAACCTTGGCGTATCAGAATAACATACTAATCAACTGAGCTACCCGGTCAGGGCAGTGAATTTATAATTTTTGATAGAGTTCGAAATGCATCTGCATCATCAGATAGTTTATTTCCCTTATCCCAGTGACCTAAGTGTTATCAGAAGTCCAACTAGCAGGACTACAGGGCAGTGAGCACCTTGGAAGAATGAAATACTAGGCTTTCTGCAAGGCTACTGTGTGTCCGGTGTGATAATAACAGATTTTTGTCTTTTAGATGTGAAATTATGTTGACAGGACAGAAATTATTTATGCCCAATGTGAGATTTGAAAACTGAGTTGCGTGACTTGCTCCTGGTCACACAGTTCATCATGGAGTAGGGCAGAGGGTAAGTGAACTGCTATATGATAAATTCCCTGCTAGATGCATGTGGGCTAAGGAGTACACTCTTTTTCCAAACTCCAGTCATAACAGAGGAATCATGCTCAGTGTTCACTGCACAGCCCAGGCTTAGAACTAATGAACAAACATTGTTAATTATTCTCTACTGTATTTCATTCTGGAGCTATCACACTACCAACATCTACTTTATTGGTTTAGAGTAAATTATTCAGCTCTTAATTACCATATTATGAATGTTTAATTTGTGCCCTGGTATTGTCATAGAGAAAATGTGTCCTCACATCAGTGGCTCTGGTCCTGAAATCCAGACGAAGCCAGGGCCTTAGGGAAGCTTGTGCCGGCAGCTGGGGGAAGAAAGGCCTACTCTTGCACAGATTTTCGTGCATTGGGCCTCTAATATATATATATATCTTTTAATTAGGGTTGTAGGACATGATAAGTTTTACTGCTAATCATCCTGCATATTTGTATCATTTATCTAAGTCTAAAGTCCATCTTCTAGGTCTGCTGTCCACACAATAAGAACCCAGGGGTCACCTTAGGATCCTTCCTATCCAATTCTTTTTTCACACTTGAACAGTGGTAAGGTTCTTTTTATGCTGTCTTCAAAATCTTCCAAATCTGTCTCCTCATCATCATTCCCACTGTCTTTTCCCTAGTTATGGCTCTCATTGCTTCCTACCCAGACCATTGCACTAGCTTCACAGCAAGTTCTTCCTTTGTGGTAATCCCTCCAACTTATCTTCCACATGGCCACCAAAATGATCTAACACCGCCCGGTCAGTGTTGCCCAGTGGTTGAATGTTGACCCATGAACCATTGGATAGGAAGGATCCTAAGGTGATCCCTGGGTTCTCATTGTATGGACAGCAGATTCAGAGGTCAGGGTTTGATTCCTGGTCAGTGCACATGCCTGAGTTGTGGTCTCAATCCCCAGGAGGGGGCATGCAGGAGTTAGCCGATCAATGATTCTCATCATCAATGTTTCTCCCTCTCCCTCTCTCTCCCTCTCCCTTCCTCTCTTTGAAATACTACTACTACTACTACTACTACTACGACTACTACTAATATATATATATATGTAATATAACACCTACTCCTGACCATGTTATTTCTCCTTAAATCCCTTCTCTGACCTCTTGAACTTTTCAATGGAAAGGTCCACAGTAACAGAGGAAAAGAAAGCATACCTCAGGGGTAGGGGTTTTAATCTGGGCTGGCCCATCACAAGTACAATGTTTCTTTGCAGTCTCTTAGTATACCTTAGAAACTGTCAACAGCATCCTGTTGACTACATGTCTTTTAATATAAAAACCATACATTTACCACCACCCATTACAATCTTTGAGTAAACTGGCACTCTAGGAAGATGTTCCAAATCTACCCCTGGGCTTTGCAACTCCTTTGAAACACCACCTCATATTCTCAGGTATCTGTTATATTAAAAAGCTCTATGAAGCCATTCAGATGTGACTGAATATGAGGACATGGCCATTTATCGAGTGCCAAACTGCCTGACACTATTAGATCCTTTTCTTGAAGGATCTCATTTGCTATGTAACCACTCTTGGATGATGGGAATGTTACTTTACAGACAGGGAAATTGAGGTTTAAACAGGCCATGCACTTTGCTCAGAGAAAGGACAGGCGCGAGATATAGCAAAGAACTAACAGTGATTCTAGCTCATTCTAATTTTTGTTTTTTATAACTTTTTCTTCTTCCAACCTTTTCACAATGACCATGAATTGGTCTTCCTAATATAAACCATATGAAAAGATTAAATGAGATAATCCATCTGAGATTCCTTAGCACAGTGCTTGGTCCATCAATTTCATTCTCATTCCTTATTCATTTTTGTATCCATCCCAGCGTGCAGCACCCACACATCCAATAAAGAGTCAATAAACCCTAGTTCCACTCAATTGAATTAGCAATTCAACTGAAGACTATTTTAATGTTATTTATCCCCAAAAATAAATATACAACTATCAATTACATGCACACAAGATAGCCTGGTTAAAATATATCTCATAAAAATGAGTTTAAGATCTTGGCTATCCAGTCCAGGTATATCTCACATTTATTAAGGTGTTACTATGCAAAAGGTCCTATGCTTTGTATTTTAAAGGCACCTTTTAGTCACATAGAAAACTTTATTTCCCGGGCAATGCTAGTATTCCCTAGTCATAGAAAAGTAAATAATATGTCCAAGGTTATCTGAACACGTGGAAGAATCAGGTTTCACACCCGGTTCTGTCGGACTTACATTCCTCCTTTAAAATTCCTGTGCTGTGCTGCCAGTCTTAGCCCTGCTGCCATTTGCACGCAGGCATTTCTAATTTCAAACAAGCTCTAAGTTACTGGCTGCCTGCTATGCATCAGATATGTTGATTCATCTCGCTTTATCCATATAATACACTCTACTGCATCGGGGCCTTTTACACGGCAAAAAACAAAACAAAACAAAACAAACAAAAACAAAACAAAAACAAAAAAAACAAACACACAAAAACAAAACAAAACACACACACACAAAAACAAACAAAACAAAAACAGGTTAAACGACTTGCCTAAAGTCCCATTCTACCAAACACACAAAAACAAAACAAAACACACACACACACACACACACACAAAAAAACAAACAAATGAAAAACAGGTTAAACGACTTGCCTAAAGTCCCATTCTATGGGGGTAGCACTGGAATTTAAAACCAGTTCTGACCCCAGAGCCATAGAGCCCCAGTATGTTCAACATGTGCACCAGATTCTTAAACACACTTGTGACGGAATGCCAAGTCAAGGATAAACACCGCATTTGCCTTTATCAAAATTCAGCTTCAACCCTGCCCGCAGAGTTTTCCAGAGCCCGTGAAAAGAGCTGGGCCTGCTCAGAAGCGGTTCATTTGTCTCCAGTCCCCGCAGTTCCTGTCCACTGCGGAGGTTTATGGCCACCCCGTCCACCTTGGGGGCCACTGCCCGCTGAGCATGCCTGTCTCACTACAGTAGGCAAATGGACTCTGTGCGGAGGAGAACATGCTGATACTCTGCTCCACTGCTGATATGTAATACATCCCTGTCCAAGAAAATGGTCCTTCCTGAATCCCAACTACAATTTATAGACCCTGGTTCCGGGGCTGAAGCAGAAGACAAATAGGCCCGCACGAAGTTATTTGTTGGGGACTTGATGGCTGGATGCGGATGCTCACGTTCCTGTCCAAGCTCATGAGTCCATGCAGGGGCCGTTCTGCCGCCCAGGAAGCTGATGGGGACAGTCAGGGAGGATGCTGGTTGAGAAGGTTGGGTGGCAGCTAAATGGGAGAAAAGGAGGACTCAGAAGCAGGCACGTTTCTAAGTGGATGAATCAGATTTTTATCTGCCCACCTAGTGCCTTTTCTATAGGGTTCTCCTGAGATAAGTAGTATTGGACATTTGGACCAAGGTCACTAGGGAGAGGAAGAGGGCAGATGGGGGTGGAAAGATGTGATCTGGGATTTCTCTGGGTCCCTAAACCTGCTTATGAGGGAAACCCTGAGCTCACAGACCTGCAGCAGTCTTGTGGCTGGGTTTCTGTCTCAGTTCCTAACATTCACGTTAGCTCTCTTTCTGGAAATAGAGCCCTGCTCTGGGTGCAGGCATGCCCTGCTTGACTCAGCTCCCATTTCTTCTGGCACAATTCCCAGGAAAGCATTCTTCTCCAAGCCATACTGACTACTTAGTCAAGAGAGTGCCACTGTCTACAGGTGTGCTGCTTGTCCAAGCTTCCCACTGCCATGTCCTACCCCAAATTCCTAACCCTTCCCCAGATCTGGATGTTGCTCAATCAAGTCCTGATTTGATGTATCCCTTTGGGCACTCTTTTACATTGCTAGTTGCCTGGTCAGTCTTTCTGTATATCTATCCCCTTCTTATCTCGTCTTCCTCCATTTCTCACTGTGCTTTTTCATGGAGGACTAAGTCCACTTTGAATTTAGGCCTACAGATTGATAAAAGTCTCCCAAGTAGAGTATTTGAGACATTACTAGTATGGGAAGAACACACTTCTATGGACAGGTGAATTTGGGTCTGTATATTCACATTTGCAAGCAACAATTATAGCATGAGCTCCTATTAGGTATTTTACTCTATATTAGACAAAGCAGAGATACAAAAGAAATATATAAAATTGATCATTTTTTCCAGGAAAGAAAACTACTACTCAAGGTGAATTAGTTCAGCAGCAATACGCATTGGTAACTGTAAGGTATCTACATTTCACGGAAAAAATATTGGATCAAGAGTAGTAAGACCTGAGTTCAAGTCCTTATTTTTCCATTATTATATGTATAATATTCTCCAAATTGCTTAACCTCTGTAAGCCTCAGTTTCATCATCTATAAATATGGGTGGAATATATACCTTTCTCTAATTGTATTGTTATGAGGATCAAACGAGGTAATAATTATTGTAAAGATAATTTTGTAAACTGAGAATCTTATACAAATATAATTTATGCATATTATCCTGTGTGCAATGAGGAAAATAGAATTAGATAGGTTCATTCATTCAATATTTACTGAATACCTACTAGATACCAAGTCTCTTCTGTCAAGGAGCATATAATGAAGAGAAAATACTATATGAGGTGGATGCTATGGGAGGGAGGGGAACACCATTAGAGTGAGGTGGTAGTACTGTTTTATATGAAGTGGTCATGGAAAGTCTCTTAGTTGGTGATATCTGAATAGAAATTGGAATGCCATATGGGAGAAACACATACAGATGAGTAGTGTAGAACACTCTAAACACAGCAAGGAGCAAATAGAAAGCCTTGCATGAGAGAGAGCTTGAATGTTCAGGGTATAGCATGGAGGCCAGAATGGCTTGAGAGTAGAAGGGGACAATCTCAGAAAGAGAATATGGAGCTGGAGGCCAGGGGACTAGTCATGTAAGGCTTTGTGGATTATGCTAAAAATTTTGGATTTTTTTTCTTTTTTTTTTTTTGAGTTGGGTCATTGTTGAAAGTTTCTTGTAGCAGAGTGGCCAGGTATAAATTCCATTTTTAAAGGATCATCTTGACTAGATTTGTAGAGAAGTTATAGGGGATCAAGGAGAGAAACAGATGATTCTTATTTGTATAAATAAGAAATAGATTATTCTTATTTGTTTGAGCTGGTTGGATTCTGGATTACTTTGCAGATCGATCCAACAGAATTTGCTGATGGTTAGATGTGTGTTATGAAAGAAAGAGGGGAGACAAGTGTGACTTCAGTGATGTTGGCCTGAGACACTGAGAAGGGAGAAGACAAGATGGGGAACAGAGCAGATCTGGTGCTGATGCAGGTGGAACTTTATTGCATGATTTGGGATGTGGTAAATCTGAGAAGATTTTATGTTATTCAAGTAGGAGTACTGCACATACAGATGGATTTATGGGTCTGGAATTCAGGGCAGAGGCCTAGGCTGGAGATTTACATTTGAGAGTCATCAACTGTAGATGACATTTAAAACCGTGGGATGCCACAAACTCATCTAAGGAGGGAGTATGGAGAAAGAAGAGGCTTTGTGCCTAAGCTCAAGTCATAAAGGCGTAGAAAGTGAGGAAGATCTAGCAAAGAAGAGGGCTTATACTAGTAAAAGGCCAGCCACATAGCAGTGGTAAGGTTTGAGCTCAACTTCTTTGAATATGATGTGCTGACATCTCCTGTGTGAATCCCTTCACTGCCTCCATGGGCCAGGTGCTTTGCTTGCATTCTTTTAATCCTAACAGAGAACTGTCAAGGAAGGTATTGCTGCCCTCATTTCACAGTGAGCAAACTGAGTGTCAGAGAAGTGACAGGACTTAGCCAAGGTTATACACCGGGAAAGGGAAGAAACAGGATTTAAAATCAGGTCTCTGGCTAGGTAGAATTAGAAGAGTGACAAGAGAAGCAAACAGTACCTGGTGCCTGTCACTTGTGACACTAATGTCTCAGGCATCATGCTGGGCATGTTTACACACTGGGATTCACTTAATCCTCACAATATCCCCAGAAGTCAAAATGATTATCTGTTATTCAAGGGGAGAAAATTAAGACGCAAAAGTCTTAAATAACTTGTGGAAGGTCTCACAAGTGGAGTTAGGCCTCTGTGACTACCAACCCCATTTTTTTTTCTTTATTATTCTCTCCTCATGCTGAGGGCAATAGAGAAAAAGGCATGAATATGCACTTCCACGGGGTCCTGGAAAGATACAGCAGATGCAAGATGGGTCAGCCAAACTTTGCAAAAGCAGTCTATGCTGCAGAGTTCTTCCTGCCCTTGCCTCTGTTCAATCAAGGCCCATTCCACCAGAAATTACTCTGCACTGAACTGTCACCCTGAGTACAGGCTGGCAAGGCAGAAGCACCTCATGTACCAGGACCCCTGGATAGTTGATTTGCTAACTGGAACATGCATTCACAGAATCAACCATGATTTGATGTCAACTAAATTATCTGGCACTCACAACCTAAATTAGAGATTCAAGGTACTTGGTTCACATTGGAGGGACGTCATCTTTCCCTTCATGCTAAAACACCTAGGTTGTCCAGTATAGACAGGAAGCAAAAGAGTGTCTCTGTGACTACTATTTGTGGACCTGCTGCTATGCTCTAGATACTATGGTAACTAAATATGTGTGTGTTTGTGTGTCTCTGTGTGTGTGCATGCACACACTACAATTTCAGGGAGAATAAGGATGACAATCCCCATTTTATAGATGAAGAAACTAAAATCAAGAAACTCAAGTGAAGTAAATGTTTCAAGTACATATTACAGGTCAGTGGCAGAGTAAGGGGCTAGATCCAGGTGTACTGGACCCAGAAGCCCATGTCCCAGCATGACAACAGAATTATATTCACTTCTTTCTTTCCTCCCTCCCTCCCTCCCTCCCTTCCTTCCTTCCTTCCTTCCATCCTTCCTTCCTTCCTTCCTTCCTTCCTTCCTTCCTTCCTATTTTTATTTGAATATTGAACAAAACAAAAGGAGAATAAAGAACCTGGAAGAGAGGGTGCTCTCAGAATCCTTCATGGTGATAGGGTAATTTTAGGAAGAATTGGAAGGCCCTTAAAGGACCTTTAGACTAGAGCTTTTGGGGATCATGTTCAAAAGCAGATTCTGACTCTGGGGGTTGGGGGAGGACCCTGAGTTTCTGCATTTCTATCAGGCTCCTAGGTGTGGCAGATTTATAAATAAACTTAGGGTAGCAATACCTCAGAGAACACCTGACACCATATTTCCCAAACTTCATTCCTTCAAATACCAGCTGCAGAATTTAGCTATTACATTTTAAGAGCTCATTTTTTTTTTACTTAGAAGTTATATCACTATATATTGCATTGTGTGCTTACCACCCAAAGTCAAATCTCCTTCTGGTACCATATTTGCGACCCACTTTATCCTTTACTACCTACCCTCCACTCCCTTTTGTTCTGTTATCTACCATACTATTATGTGTCCAGGTGTGTTTGTTTTTCAGTTTGTTTGTTCATTTGTTGCTTCCAGTTTAATGTTCTATATATGAGTGAAATCATATAGCGCTTGTTTTTTTTCCATCTTATTTCACTTAGCATGATATTCTCAAGATCCATCCATGTTGTTGCAAATAGCAGCATTTTATCTTTTCTCCTGGATGAATAGTATTCCATTGTACATAGGTACCAGATATTCCTTATCTAGTCATATATTGGATGATGTATTATAGAATTGTACACTTGAAACCTATATAATTTTATTGACCAATTCACCCAAATAAATTTAGTTAAAAACTTAACAAAAAAGTCATACAATTGCAAAAGTGTTATCATTAGAGATAAACACAATAACAACAGAATTTGTTATGCAATACAATTGCTTGAAGTTTCTGAGCCTGAGATCTATTGTCTCTTTATTTAAAACATATAAAAAAAACGAGGGCACTCAGATAGTAGAAAGGCACTGAAGACATGCCAGCACCAAAGAAGCCCTTCTCCCTGATTTTATCTGAGGGCATAAAAGAGAATTGAGAAGAGTTTTTAACATCTAAATTAATCTACACTCTCCTCAGCAACATCTCTTCCCAAGAAAACACTGATCTTGTCCACCACTTTCAGGAGGGGCTGTTCCATGCAGAAAGGAATAAGCTAGTTAATGGCAGGATCAAACTGCACTGCAGCAGTTTCAACCAAATGCATTTATTTCATCCCGCCACATGCATTAACCATATCCATTCCCATGATCCCCCATTTTTATCCCTTCATGGGGCTTTAGCAAGTCAAAATAAGCTAATTGCACTCCTTATTCAGTTGTCAAGCAGTACATGAAACAGCATACCACTAGCTCCATTCCCCTCCCCCCCCCAAAAAATCTCCCTACCTACACTTAGGAATAATTTCTAACTTTCCAGGTGAAGACTGGATTAGCCCTTTCAAATTGCTTTATCTTGTCACCCCAGAGGTTTGATTCCCTTTCCACGCTAAGCCTTAGTCTGCAGGTCTCTTCCATGAAGTGCTGCCTTGTTTGCACTCTTAGGTTTGTTCATCCAGTTTGAGATTCCTTTTTTTAAATTAAATTGGTCGGGGTGATATTGGTCAACATGAACATATAGGTTTCATGTGTGGGTTTCTATGTTACAAAATCTGTATATTTTTTCCAGTAAACATTTCTCATCAGGATTTCTCACCCTGAGGCTGCAAACCAGCTCATCTTCAGGATGGAACAAATGGGAAATGACAAGTAGGGGGTTATATCAGGGGTTGGCCATGGTGTCACTTGGATGCTTTCTAAAGATGCTTTCTGCTCTAAGGATGATAAGGCTATAGATAACCTCCTGTCCCCAAAATTGTTTCTCTCTGTGGATGAGATGTCTTTGTTTTTAAAAAGTCCTCTCTGTGAGTCATAAGATAGCATAATTGGCATAAATAGGAATATAAGAAAGAATTGTCATCATCATCCTCATCATTATCATTTTCAAAGTTGTTTACTAAAGGATTGGAGTATAGAATGGGCAAAGGTCACTGAAGTCTGAGAATATGCATCTGTATGTTCAATTATTTGCCAGCAGAATGGCTTAGGAAGTTATTTTGCACCACCTCTACAGCTCTGAATTCTCTTCTGTAAAATGGGTAAACCAATAAATGATTGTTCTGAGTGTTAAATGAGATTATTCAGGTACTGTATCTGGCATATGGGGAGTTCTCAATTAAGGGCAGCCTGTATTACAGCCAAGGCAGATTCTCAGTGGAAAATCTGTCTGCACAAGGCCAAGAAGAATAGAAAGATGGAGGAACATGAGAAAACAATTGGGAGACACCTAAATTAATCATGTCAGGGGAGGATAGAGACATTGAGTGACTGGATCTAGATGGGGTTGGTTGGATAGCCTGGCCTCCCAGGGCACTAAGCAATCATAAATGCCAACTTTTATTTGTCATGATAGCATTTGTGACTAGTCTTCAAGGGAAGACAAACAGTTACTACTTCAGAACCTCAGTTGTAGATATTTGGGTCTAGGGCTCTAGGCTAATATTGTTGCTGCAAATAGTTCCATTTATGGAGCACTTGCTGTGTGCAGGTCACTGTGATAAGTCCTTTGCAGGAATTATCTGATTTCATGCTCACAGTTACACCTCTGAGGTAACTATGCTGCATTATAGGAGAGAAGACTAAAACTCAAAACATTTAAGTAATTCACTGAGGTAAATGCAGTAAGTGGCAGAGTCAAGACTCAAATAGGTATGAATGGCTTTCACTGTACTTATAACCACTATGCTTGTCTCCATGGCAGCAAAACTTGGAACTTCTCAGGTGAGTTGGGCAGCATGAGACTGACTTTTATTGCATCATCACTGTAAGTACCATTAGGTGTTATATAATTTTCTATAAAATCAGAGATATTGCGTTTTATAACTCCAGAGGCACCTATTAGCTATCAGAGATCTGTATGTTTTTTTCCAGTAATTTTGACAAATAGTTAGAAGGCCCCACCATCTTCTAAGTTGTGCCAGTTTATCATATTGCTCAATGAAGGGGCTAAATGTGTGCTACTTTCCCCCTATGTTAGATATTTGTGCTTTAGATGACCTATGAGTACATGCTCTATCTAGAAGACTTAATGGAGAAAGCTGTACTATTTGTATCATGATTTCTTCCTCACCCAAGCAACAGCTAATTGACTACTGATGACTGGCTGACCCAATGAAAGCCATAGTGTGGAAGCCTGCAATGAAAATCAGTGGTGCCCTACACTGGACAGTGGTGACTGGATGACTCATTCATGTTCTCTTTCTTAGTGAATTTGAACTCTAGGAGAGGAAGGGATAGAAATAGAAGGTGAGAGAAGGAGAGAGAGAGATCAATTCTATTACCTATGGTGGCAAGAAAATTAGTTCAGGGATATACATGGGCCAAGTCATCATATTGGTGGCCATGAATGCCTTCGCTATGCCTGACAAAGGTACTTGCTCAGATCTCTCTAAGGGAGGTCGGTCTCTCTCTCTCTCTCTCTCTCTCCCTCCCTCCCTCTCTTTCCAGTAAATATTTTGGGATTTACACTTTTCCTAAAACTCATACCTTTAGAGTTCTTCTATCTATTTTCCCATATGGCTTCTTCCTCCCAGTTTTTAGCCTAACCCTTGAGGTTGAAAGCTCAAGTCATTTGGATGTCTCTTGCATAATCTAGCCCAGCCCATCCCTCAAGAGCTGGAGCAGGCCACACGGTGTTGGAGACAAATGTCCAAACTAATAATTATTTCTTGGTCTGATTTTGTCCTCTGTACGTAGATATCTACTGAGAGAGGTAGGAAATTGGGTTTTACAGGATTCTGTTTCCTGGATAAACAATATATCATATCATCAGCATAGGGAGGTGAGTTCACTTGTCAAAAGTCACATTTGAGATTAGGTCCGTCTGCCTCCCCATGACTTTGCTCTTTTTGCAGGACCACACATCTTCCCATTGCTTCCTGATATCACCTCCTCACAAGGCTCTAAAATAGAAACACATTGATTCTCTCTTGTTCCTTGAACAGAGTCTCCATTTCCACCAAGAGTAGCAATATATGGTGGCCTGAATGGGTTGATTTGTCTTCCTGTCTTAGACCTCCCTGCCATAGTCAAAATGCCTGGCCAGTTGCCTTCTTTAGAATGGTGGGAATCCACAAGAGATACCTAAGGCCTGACTGTTCATATCCAACTAGTTACTAATTGTTGTCATGACATAAAATTGATATAAACTAATGTTGAAAATTCTTTTTGGCTTATAATCACTTTCACATATATCATGGCAGAGATCAGCTCTTTCAGGCATTTAGTAAGCATCTATTTTGAGTCAGATCCAATATCAGTTACTGAGATACAGAGATAATGAGATTGAGAAAAATTGGATCATTTTTCAGCCGGCAAATGATTTTCCTAGAGAGAGACCCACTATGCGGGACCTTGCTTTGATTAGTCTGCTAAGGCATCAGAGTTCTGGGGAGCTTGGATATCTTCTGGTTCCCAAGGTTTTGGAAAAGTTAATGAATCTGCTCTCCATGAAACAAGAACAGAGAAAAAGAGAAGGAAAATGGGAAAGCGGGGGAGGGGTGAGAGAAGTGCACTGTAGGCTGGGCTGAGGCCTCTCCTTATGCCTCTGCAGATCTGATATAAAATTGCTGAATTCACAGGACAGCTGGTGTTATGAAGCTGGAGTTATTTGTGGGGGCAGCATAGGGGTGCATAAGTAGCAAAGCAGGGACTGCCCTGATGGTGTTGGGTTTGGAGAAAGGGAGGAGTCCCCCAAATTGGATTTCAAAGTGTAATGAAAGCCTGGCAGGCATGGTTCAGTGGTTGAGCATCAACCTATGAACCAAGAGGTCACAGTTCGATTCCCGGTCAGAGCATATGCCCAGTTTGTGGAGGTGATTAATAATTCTCTCTCAGCATTGATGTTTCCATATCTCTCTCCCTCTCTCTTCCTCTCCGAAATCAGAAAACAAACAAACAAACAAACAAACAAACAAACAAAAAAACAACAACAAAGTAAAATGAAAGCCTGGACCAGGAACTCAGGTAGCGCATGGCCCAGGAGATCCATATGATATCTAAGCATCTGATAATACAGCGGTGAGACTGGAGAAGAGAGGTGAGCATAGCATGCTGAGATGGCCCCTAGGACAGGCCATTTAAACTCTGTCTTATAAACACACTAGAGGCCCGGTGCACAAAAATTTGTGCACTCGGGGGGGAAGGGGGGGTCCCTCAGCCCGGCCTGTGCCCTCTCGCAGTCTGGGACCCCTCAGGAGATAATGCCCTGCTGGCTTAGGCCTGCTCCCGGGTGGCAGAGGGCAGGCCCAATCCCTAGGTGCAGCCCCTGGTCGGGCTCAGAGCAGGGCCGATTGGGGAGTTGGGGCGCCGCCCCCTGTCATGCACAGAGCAGGGCGGATTGGGAGGTTGC
>NW_005353349.1:234228-245621 GCF_000412655.1 Myotis brandtii
GCCATCTTGGCTGACAGTTAATTTGCATATCTCCCTGATTAGCCAATGGGAAGGGTAGCGGTCGTACGCTAATTACCATGTTTCTCTTTTATTAGTGTAGATAGGAAGTGACAGTCACACTACACTAAGGGTGAATGGTAAGTCTGGGTGTACAGGAGGAGCACATTCCAGGGGGATCAAATATCTGTACTAAATTATCAAGACACAAGAACACAGGTTCTGGGAGGATTCCCTGTGCCTGGAGAGTGAAATACACAGTAGAGTGGGGAGAGAGTGGCCAGGGAGGTGGCCAGCATCCAGATTGCCGAAGGGGCCTTAAAGTTGCATAATTAGCCACTACTGGGAGTTTTAAGGATGATAGTTTTGGAACTTCTAGGGAGATAAACCTCTGCTCTGCAAATGTGAAGATAAGGATCTGGGCTGAAGAAATTTGAAGTCCAGGTGAAACAATGAGGCTTGTAAGTGGAATGGCCCAACTTCCAGGGGGAAAGTGGACAAGTCCCTGCTAACCTCTTCCAGGCCTATGAAGGGTGCTCAGGGCTGAGTCAGGGCTGATGCACAGACACTATAGGCTGCTAACAGACCCTGCTCCCAGTCCAGTGTGTGAGCACTGCTGACTTCCTGCAGGGAGGGCTGAATTGTCACTCTTCCAATTGGCAACAGTGTTGTCATGGAACAGATGCTGTCTCAGGGCACGAGTTCTCTTCCTGGGCCAGAAAGATAGCCTGGTGCTTTCTCTGTCCCCTGGACAGCAGGGAGCATGGAAGTCACCTCTGCCCTGCCCTCCAGCACCTGTTCCCAGATTCAGGTATGTATTTTGTAAAATATTATGGACCCCTCTTGTGACAAAGGCTTTCATATCGAGTAATTAATTTATTCCTTTCAATAATCCTGAATGGTTATCGGTAATTCCTTATAGCTAATAACTCTATACTAATAGGTGCAGAATCTGAGGCGGCGAGAGGTTATGTGACTTGGTTCAGTAATTGGGTGGGAGAACCAGGGTCTGAACTCAGGAAAATCCAGTGTTTCACATCCGCTTATTAGTGCCGATGCTGACTTGGAAGCAAAGCACACAAGCTCTTATGCTCACCGATTAGAGCAGAGACAGGCACACTATTATCCTATTATATTGTATCACTGTAACCTCTGTGATTCCAGGAGGCAGGTACTTTTTTTTGTCCCCATTTTACATATAAGGAAACTGAGGCACAGAGAGGTGAAATCATTGGCACTGAGTCACATAACTAGAAAGTGGAAGGCAAGGATGCAGATGCCAGCCATTTGGCTCCAAGTCTGCAGTCCTGACAAAGCACTGTGCTGTGCTCTGACCTCAAACTCCTGGCATCATGCTGCTCCCCACATCAGGAGCCTGAAGCCCCTCCGGCTCCCTCTGCTGCAGTGGTTCTCATCCAGGGGAGATTTTTTATCATTTGAGGACATCTGGCAATGTTTGAGACATTTTTGACAGTTCAACTAGGGAGTGAGGTACTGCTGGCATTTGTGAATAGAGGTCAGGGATGCTGCTACACACACTCCAATGCACAGGGCAGCCCCCACCACAATGAAACATCCCCCGCCCCAGGATGCCAATAGTACTGATGTTAAGAAACCCTGCTCTAGAAGAGTACCTACAAGGCCACTCTAACTGATGGCCTCTTGTCAGTCTTGTTCGGTGTTGAGCTCCCTGTGCCTAGCACAGAGCTGTGCATATAGTGAGGATCTACAAATGTCTGTGGAATAACTGAAGATATGAATGAATAAAATATGTAATCTCCATTGACTGGATCATATAATTCTGGTTATTTAATTCATTCGTTCACGAAGGGATTATTTTTTAAATATCTGCAAAAATGAACCAGGCATGACTGTGCCCAGGCTCAAAGTCCCGTGGAGGAGACAGCCGAGAAACACATAGGACTCTGAGCCAAGGCAGAGAGAAGGGGTGCATAAGACAGGGCTCCCACTGGGTGCAGGCAGCTCAGCTCCCAGACTCCTTGTGAGAAGTGAGAAGTGACCCCTTGCAAATAAGGCAGTGGTTGGAGAGCTACAAGGTACAGTTGGATTGTCACTTTGAATTTTTCAGATGTGTGAACTCAATTAACATCTGTAATATGTTGAGAGATCTAATGATAATAAGAAGTATCTCCCTCTCCACTTCCCTGCTGTTCTAGCCCAAGACTGGGTTCCCTAGATCCTCCTTATCATGGATATTCAAGATTAGAACTGAAGCAAACAGACAAAAAAGTACCAACTTGCAGACTCATTAATTAAGGGCTGAGATAAATTGCAATGTTGTTTATTGCTCCATTATAGTAATTATTTCACCCATGCTCTTAGTACAATGATCTTCCCTTTCTCTGCATGGTTGCTGATTTCTCCTTTAACGACCCTCTCTACTTGTGTTGGTGTTTTTCTTTATCACTAAATATCTGTTGCAGGAAATAAGACAAGATATTAAATTACAAATAAATAAATGCTGACCGGCAGAATGTCAAGGCTGAAAGCGCCTAAGTGGCCCATTTCATTTTACATGTGAGTAAGCTGACTCCTGAGGGGCAAAGCGACTTGTCACTGAGAGCCCTGGACATGGGCTTTGGCTTTCAGGTCATAACTCACATTGAGATCCCATAACAACTGATATTTATGAAGTGTGCATTTTATTTTTGCATACACCAAGTGTCTAATAAGTAAGCATTTATGAAAGAATACCAAGAAATCTGTCCCTTTATTTAATGTATAATAATTTTAAGCTCTGAATCCCTGAAGGCTATTTCTCTGTTGCATATCTAACTGGCTCCCTTCAAGACACATGGAACAGGGATGGAAGAGAAGCACAGATGTCTAGAGCTTTCTCTCTCTTCTCCTACCCAGAATCCATTTTCATATCTAAATTTGAGAAATGTCAGGTGGCACACAGCAGAATGGCACAGCAGAAAAAAAACCCACAGGGCTTTGGGGCAGAGACCTGAGGTTTGATCCTGTCTCCTACTGCGTCTGATCTTGGGTGAGTTATCTAAATTCTTGGTGCCTCAGTGTCCTTACCTAACAAAAAATACCCATGCTAAAGCCACCCTGGATGGTGGTTATTAGGGCTGAATGTGAATTCTCACAGCACAGTACATGTCAAAGCATATACACCGAGCAAGGGCTCAATGCACAGTAGTTACAAAGGCCTCTCCGGTGGCCTTGTGGGAATGTGGCACACAGCAACTCTTTGTTTCTAGAGGGAAATAGTAAATGTGATTTCCAACTACTCCAGCCTAGAAAACAGGGTGAGGACTGTGTTTATTCAGAGTGTGAGGCCAGTATTGGAAAGCGGTGCTGAATTGGGACCTCTTGTCTTCATATAAGCGAAATAATGATTGTGTTATAATGACTTCTGTTGGTAAGATGCTCATTGAATCCTCTCAACCAATAACTCATTGAATCCTCTCAACCAATCCTCTGAAGTAGCTACAGATATCCTCCCTGTACAAATGTAGGAACTAAAGCTCAGAGAGTTGAGGTGTGTAGCTCAGGGGCACACAGCAGGGCGAGGGGAGCCACAGCACTCAGCTCTTCTGGCCGTGCTAGTCCGGGGCACAGAGCCCAGAAGGTGCTCTACCCACTTGGCCCAGATTTGTTGTCATCCACCCACGAGCTGCCTTTCTAAGAATGGAAACTCCCCACATAAGGATACAGTCTTTACTTCCCAACAAGAAATAAGGTTCTTCTGTGACTCAGACAAAGGGAACTCAGGGCCTCGCATCTGCACTGCAGGGAGAGCGGGGTGGTGGGGGGAGGTGTTGAGGAAGCGGCACTGTTATGCCCAGTATCCTACCCCACTGAGCAATGGCAGCTTAGCACTGCCTCCCGGAGAAGTGCCTGTTTGTAAGCAGGGTGAGGGTTTGAGATTTTCATTTTAAATGGACATGAGGGAGAAAAGGGGCTCAGTACCCCCAAATTAAATACCCCTTTCCTACCTTTCCTCTTATTAGTTGGGACTTCTTTGACTGCTATACTTATATTTTGTATGAATAAATGAATGAGTGGAGATACACACACACACACACACACACACACACACACACAAATACTTTTCTGGGGATTGTGCCACATGAACAATATTAACATTTTGTGAATTATGGAAATAGAAGGAAAAATTACCCAGGAGCCCAATACCCTTTCACCAGGTTTATATTATGATAAAAAGGAAGGGAACTCATAGATATTGTCTTTAGTAGCTTTAATGTCTGGGATATCTCACTTAATCTCAAGAGCAACATTGGAAAGTAGATAGCATCTTCCTTCTTATAGGTGTGGAAATTAAGATGCAACTTCTCAAGGCGACACTATTAATCCATGGCAAGGCTGGGACTTGAACCCTGACTCCAAAACCCACAACCTTAGCCACTGCACTCCACCTGTCCTGCTTTGGGGTGGCTTTCAAGTCAGAGAAATGTGGGTTCAAATTCCTGCATACTCTTATCAGCTGTGTGAGCTTGGGAAAATTATTTTATATCACTTAACCTCAGCTACATTATTAGTTAATTAAGGATAGAATCTGTTGCCTTAAAAGAATTTCAAAATAGATGCAGATTTTTTGCAAAAGATTGGCAAAGTATGTGATGTAAGCGACAGTGTTTGGGAGGGGAGTGAGCACTATTTGGTGGGGAATGCGTTTTGGTTGGACTGAGGGCACCTGTCCCTGTCAGGCAAGTGAGCAGAAAGGGCAGATGGGATGGCATGGGAACAATGCACCCTAACTTGTCCGCATAGAATCAGGCCCTCCTGGGTGCCAGCAAAGGAAGAGGGAGCCCATGAAAATGTAAAACAGGAGGCAGCAAATTATGACAGCCTGAAACGCAGGCACTGCAGTGTTGTCTGCGGATCAAAGTGAATGCATCTGCAGATAAACATATGGGGAAAATTGGGCCCATAATCCCGGCCATTATGATTACAGAGCCGCGTGTGCGGCGGCTGCGCTTAAATATCATGCGCTGTTCTTTTCCCACTCTGGAAATGGACTGCACCGACCACAAAATGCTTTTCAAAAGGCAGGCAATCTGCGAGGAGAATACAAACCTCCTTTATCTTTGTACAAAGGGGCCTGCATTTCACAAGCGTGGTAAGAGCGGAGTGATGATTCTCCTCGGGTGGAATTCTGACTAGAAAATGCATATGATTTGTTTGTTGTGCGTGTGAGTGAGTTTGAGAGAAGGGCGAAGTTGTGAGAAGGAATATCCAAGTTGGCTGATTCTTTTGCTTCATCAAAGAATAGCGAAGGGGCATCCCACACTTGAAGCTCCCCACTTGCGGATGGCAATGGCTCTTTGTCTAGATTTCTTTGGGAAGGGAGATCAAGGCAGTGGAGCAGGTGATGCTTTGGGAAGTGCTGGCAGTGTGACAGTCTCCCGGAGGGTTTGCTGTGTCTGTCCTATGAGACATTCTAGAAGAGGGCTTTATGGTCTTAAAAATTTAGAAAATACATGTATTACATTATGCTACCTAAAGGCTATCATGCAATTCTCATTCTAGGTATTTATCTGAAGTAAACAAAAACACTAACTCAAAATTATACATGTACCCCCATGTTCATTGCAACATTATTTACAATGGCCAAGATATAGAAACAACCTACAGTGACGGCGAACCTATGACACGTGTCAGAGGTGACACGCAAACTCATTTTTTTGGTTGATTTTTCTTTGTTAAATGGCATTTAAATATATAAAATAAATATCAAAAATATAAGTCTTTGTTTTACTATGGTTGCAAATATCAAAAAATTTCTATATGTGACAGGGCACCAGAGTTAAGTTAGGGTTTTTCAAAATGCTGACACGCCAAGCTCAAAAGGTTCGCCATCACTGACCTAAAACACCATGAAGGGATGAATGGGTAAGGAAGATGTAGCCTGGCCGAGTGGCTCAGTTGGTTGAGCATCATCTCCTGTACTGAAAGGTTGCTGGTATGATTCCTGCTCAGGAAACTCACCTGGGTTGTGGGTTTGAGCCCTAGTTGGGGCATGTACAGGAGGCAAGCTATCGATGTTTCTCACATAGATGTTTCTCTCTCTCTCTCTCTTCCTATCTCTATCTTTCTGCCCCCCCCCCAATTCCTCTAAGCATGCCCATGAGTGAGGATAAAAAAACAAACAACACACACAAAAAAAAACACTACAAAACAATGGTGGTATGTATGTAAAAATACAGACACACACTCAGGAATAAAATCTTGTCATTTGGGACATTGATAGACTTAGAGGGTTTTATGCTAACTAAAATAAATCAGACAGGAAAGGACAAATAGCATATGATTTCACTTATATGTGGAATATAAAATAAAGCAAAATAAGATAAAACCAAGTTCATAGAAACAGAGAACAGATTGGTGGTTGCCAGGCTGGGGGGTGGGGGTGTGGATGGGCAAAATAGGTAAATGTAGTCAAAAGTTACAAATGTCCAGTTATAAAATAGATAAATCATAGGGATGTAATGTACAACATAGTGATTATCTATAATAAAAGCATGATATGCAAATCAACCGAATAGCTGAACAGCGGAACTACCCTCCGGGCGACCTTCCAGACAACCTTCTGGATGAAGCTGGGACTGCAAGGGCCTACTCTTGCACAAATTTTGTGCATTGGGCCTCTAGTAGTTAATAGTACTGTACCTCATATTTAAAATTTGCTAAGATAATAGATAAGTCTCATCATAAGAAAAAAAATTCTGTAATGATGTGTAGTGATGGATGTTAACTAGAGTTATTGTGGTATTCATTCTGCATTAAATACAAATATTGAATAATTATGCTGTATATAATATAATATCTCAATTATATCTTAAAAATAAAAAAGCCTTTATTTTGCTCTCATGTGAGAGGGTGGTTCTTTTATTATCACAGCAGAGCCTACCTGGCACAGACTAATACAGTGATGCTATTGTACTAGTCCCTTAGAGCTTTATTGTCTTCATCTATAAAATGGAGGTGATTATTAATTCATTGTGGGTTGTTAAAAATAACATGCAAAAAGCCAAATTTAAATATAATAGATCCAAAAATAATAATTGATTCATTTCACCTACTAGTGATTTTCAAAGACAATATTAAACATTATGTATAATGAGTTTATCTGAAATTATACCGAGAGTTTAGTAACACAATAATAAAAATAACCATAATAATAGTAAATATTATTATTGTGTTGGTTTTTCTATGTGATGGGTTTTCCATGTTAGTATGATTTTAATCTGCTCAGAAAACTAACTTGACCAAAGAATAGAGTTAGGTAAAGGGAGCAAGTGGACCTAGAATCTAGACCTATTAGATCATAACCCATGATCTTAACCTACCATACAGCTCTACCCTGCTGTATTTAAAAAGAAATTGTGATTATTTCCGAACTTGAACATTCTTTATTTTCTCCTTTATTTGGTAGAATGGGGCCTTCCCTGAATGTTGAGCTGCCCAGGGGGCGGAAGCCACACTGAGTACCTATTCTTTATGAATATTTATGATCCAGGGAGAAGCGACTGGCTGGCAGTTGTAAGCCCTCGTGATAAATCTTCATGCAGAGACTGTTCTGGCCACAGACAGTTGCAGATTAGATCGGACAAGGAAAACCCAGGCTTGGGAAAGGTTCTTTGAAGCTGCATAATCAGATTATGATAATTTCATCAAAACCCAATTCAAAAAGCTAACATTTATTATTAGTCTGTGTACCTCCTAATTATTTCATGAGAATTATTCCATGCAGGAATGACAAAAATATTCTAGCTTGAGAGAGCTTTCTAATGCAGTGTGTGCACAGCCAGATATATGGCATTGGCATATGGGTCATATTTGCATTCAGGGATTATTTGAGACAGTTTTCTAAAAATGACAAAGGAGGTGGTATATTTTAAAAGATTGATATTAATCATGAACATTAATTTCTCTTTGCCACTTTCTATAGTGAAAATAAGTTGCCCCCAGATAGTAAGCAAGCATTTGCCAAGAACGACAACAACCATAAAATTACTCAAAGCACACAGTTAAAAATACTTTTCTCAGGAGGATATGAGAATCCCTAAATATGGAATCATTGAGAAGGGAAGGCATTTGTCAGCTTCCGCATTCTCTGGTGTTCAAATCCTTTTCCCTTCTGTGTTCTTTACCTGGTGGGAGGCCCCACCTTTCAAGCCCCACCCAGGGTCTAAAGTTACAATACTCAGAGCTATATCCTTACCACCACCGCTCCTTAACCAGCAAGAAGCAGTCAATCACGAGTCCTGCCGTAGATGCTTTACAAATCCATCTCCTGAGCTCCCTTGTTACACCCACTACATCAGTAGAGATTGTTATCTGTTTCTTGTGAACCAGTAGAATGTTTTCCACATTTGTAAATGGTTGGAAAAATAATCAAAAGAAATTTTATGTTTTATGATGTGAAATTTATATGAAATTCAGATTTTATTGCCTATAAATAAAAAGTTGTAGGGGCATGGCCATGTTCATCCATTTGTGTAGTGTCTATGGCCAAGTTTGTGCTACAATGGCTGAGCTGATAGTTGAACAGAGATCATGTGTCCCGTGAAGTCTAAGATATTCACTCTCTGGCCCTTTACAGACACAGCCTCCTTGTTGTTCTTCCTTTCCCTAGCCCTATACCTTCTGATACATTCTCCCACTTCACTCACAATGATCAGCCTAACATTCAGCTTTGACACTGTTAATCAACTGTTTAAGAGCCTTCAATAACTCCCTATTCCAGAGTGCAAAAAGACTAACTTTCAAGGCACTTTTTATTTTAATACCTGCTGGCTCCTCTATCTCATCTGAAACATCCATGGTCTGCCATTGATATTCCAGGCTCTCCACATGTGCTCTCTTATTTCCGCTTCTGTCTGGACTGCTTCCCACACTGTTAAACATTTTCAAATTTACATGGCTGTTGCCTGCTTATCATTAATACTGCGCTTAAGTGATACCTCTTCCAGGAAGCCTTCCCTGACTCACTATCTTGTCTGGGTGCTCCAAACACAGTTTTTTTTTATTTATTTATTGTTTTTGCTTTCATTTCCCCCCTCTCCTCTCTTTTATTTCTCTTATTGTAGCTCATACCTTAATATGTTGTCATTATGGATGTGTGTCTATGTCCTTGAACATTCATGTTTTATATCCTCCCACCCCAAATCCTAAACTGAATATTTGGATTATTAGAGGTGCTCAGTGACTAATTAAATAAGTGATATTTACTTAATTGATGAACTTTTGTTCATATTTCAAGATTTCATTCAAGTGTTTCATTATCATATGTACCTTCTGTGATCATCCCATTGGTCTTCCCAGGAGTAGTCATATATGCTCCTGAGAATAAACTATTAGAGATAAGGAATGGCTTTTGACCTAGGTGGTGTCCCCTTCGTAAATTTAATGAGCTGTAGACTTATGATTTGTGTATTTTTCTGAATACATGCAATACCTCAGAAAATTTTATTTAAATTAAATTTTACCATAATATGAAACTCCTTCAGAGAAAGAGTGATTTAAAAATTGGGTTTGCAAGATAAGTAATACATTTTACCAATAAAATAATCACACACAGAGATAGTTGCTCAAATTTTAATAACTATTGCATTTTCTCTAAATTTTCATTGTACCAGTTCCAGATTAATCATTTCTATTAAGCCAATTAACTAAAAATTGAGTGCCAAAAATAGAATTAATTCCTCTTTATAATATTAATCAGTTAATAAAATTTAGTTTTTCTCTAGCTTCATTTCCGAACATGTTTAAACCAAACAGTTTCAGATCTCTGGTAATAGACTAAATTTATCTCTGAGGCAATCAGATTTGTATTCATTTTTCAATTCCAAAAGAAATCTTTTCTCTCTCCTTTTTTTTCCATCCACCTCTGCCTTATTTACTTTCTCTCTCTCTCTCCTACCCAGTCTCATTTTTGACAAGTTAAATGGCTTCCTTTCAGGCCTTGTGCTCTATATAATAGATTTTTTCCAAAATCTCAAGTTGCAGCAATAATCATTGTAAATCAATTAGACAGCTATTTCACAAACCAGGGGGGACAAAGAAATTACCCGATTAGCATATAGTGGCAGCTAGAGCCCAGTTACACTAGAGCTTAGCCCTCAGCCATTTCTAAGTTAAATGTCTGCGTGCCTAACTAATTGATCTAGTCCAGGCAGAAATGGCTTATTTGTTTTCTGATTTTTATGCCAGAAAAGTTAATGAAATCCAAATCTCTGCTTCCAGGGATCCATTGCTCGTCTACTTTAATTATGCAGTAAGTAAAGTGCTAAGCTGGAAGTGTTTGGGGTCTCCCTTGAACATGAAATGAACATGCCGCCCCATCCTCACACATATCAGAATCTGCCCTAAGGAAAAAACCCAAATGAAGAATTTAGACATGTAAAAAGATGTTCAATACAGCTTTATTTATACTAGGAAACATCAAAAGCCACCTAAATTGTTTTTTTTTAATATTGGGATATATCTACTAACTATAATATTATGCAGCCACTAGCCACTATATTGATTATAGTGTTCATGGAAAAATGCTTATAATGTGAAATTAAAGGAGTTGATGTCTAACTAGACATTATGTGTGTGAAGACACTTTGCAAAATTCATGTACTCCTTTGTTAGGATGGTTGGTTTATGAGTCAATTTTTTGGTTTTATTGTCCAAGTTTGCTGTGACATCGCTGCATTACTCTTATGATTAAAATTTTAAAAGTGTATTGTCAATGTGCCATGGGCATTGAGTTTCTTTCACAGTTATTGCTAACACTTGAGTTAATTTGAGTAACATATTTGGAATGGAGAATGGAAAGAAAGGGTAGGGATTAAAAGGGAAGACATTGATATTTGGGAAGAAAAACTCAAAGGGCGATAACCAAAATGTTGTGGACATGAGCTGAAGGAAAATAATTTATCATAAAATCTTAGGATGGGAATGACTTAAAGGTCACCTAATCCTACACACCCCTCCCTACCCTCCTTTCTATCTCTGTTTGGAACCCTTGTCAAACTCTGTCGTTGGTATTTAACAGCAACACCATCATGGTGACAGGAGTTAGGAAAGTAGTGACCTTGGACAGAGACCAATGACAGGAACAGGCATCAGGGAGGCTGTTGGTGTCTACGTGTCCTATATCTTGACCTGAGTGTTGTCCCCTTTGTAAACTTAGGAAGCTGTAGACTTATGATTTGTGTATTTTTTTCTGAATATATGTAATACTTAAGGATTTTTTTTAAATTACATTTTACTATAATATGAAACTCCTTCAGAGAAAATAGTGATTTAAAATTGAGTTTGCAAGCATACTGGATGTTTAAACATGCTATGAGAATCAACAACAAAAAAATCTTTTCATATATATTTCTGAAATTATAAAATACACTTTA
>NW_005353349.1:245821-249057 GCF_000412655.1 Myotis brandtii
ATCATATATGTGATATATAATGATTTATGTAATTATATAAATTTAAAATTGGTAACATCATTAGTTCTAGCTCTAGCAACTGTCTATGTCATCTATAATATCTATCTCTAATAAGAATACATGAGAAATCATAATTGTTGGTAAGGCTATTTCCCCATGGAATTATGGAAAATCTGGTAAAAGACAGACATCCTTACTATATATTTGTAAAGCATAAAATGCATCTGATCACAATAGAAACTCTCAGTCAGAAGAAAGAGCCCACAAAAGTTTTGAGATCAAACTGGATTGAAACCACAAAGCTCTCTACACACAAAAATTAGTAGTTTTAGAGTGTGTTACTATTCATACATGGGCTATGACTAAGAAAACCAGAATAAAATTTAATAGTTAGAAGAAAGGTATCTAAAAATTTGAACTTTTTTCATTTGTATTCAAATGCTATTTGCATGTAATGTTGTTTAATACTAAACATATTTCTACTTAAGTATTTTAATAAATTATAATACCTTAATGCCCACTTTGAAAATCAATCATGTTAAAGTTATTTCAGAAAACTATACCTAGTTTTTTGGCCAGGGGAACAACATATAATGATACATTTGCAATAATTACTAAAGGAAATAAATAGCTTTTTAAATGTTGGGGTTTTAAACTCAAGTCTATAAATAAGCTCTGGTCACATGATTGCCTGCTATCTATCTATACAAATATGCAAACATTTTATAGATGGGTATGCACTTTCCCATTAAATTACTCACTTTTATTCAACAAATATCTATTAAATTGTTGCTATGGACCAGGTGCTGTGCAAGACATAGCACAGAGTTGAAAAGAGAGAATTCCTATCCTGAAGGAGCTCACAGTGTCCTGGATAGTCAAAGATACAATTATTACATTCTAGGCAGAATACCTAAATAAGTCTGCCAGAGAAAATCAAGGAAGGCTTCACTGAGGAGGTGATATTTTCTAAAGAACCTTGAAAGATAAATAAGAGTTTGTTGTGTGGACAAGAGGGTCACTATACCTGTCACATACTAGGTGTTTGAGAATGTGAGCAGATAAAATGATGCATGTAAAGGCAGGGAGGCAGAAGAGAGCATGGATAATTTTGGGAACTACCAGTGGATTGTTTTTAAAAGAATAAGAGTACACATTGGAGGATGAAAAAACAACAACAACATAAAAACAGAAGAAAATGATAGAGATCAGGGGTCATATTCCCAATGAATGGTGAGTAATCTGAAAATAAGTTTAGAAATGAATAGGCAATGGGACACCCTTGAAGCCTTCTGAATAAGGTAATGGCATAATTAGATGTGTGTATCATAAATATTATTCTCCTAGTTCTATGGTAGAGATATTGGAGAATGAGAAACAAACAAACAAATAAACGAAAAAACTGAAATATCCACATGAGAGAAAATGAAGGCCTAGAAAGTGGATATAAAGAGGAGAGAATGTATAGGATTTACCTCTACTTACATAAGGAAAGTTGGGGAAATGTAGGAATCTATGACTGCTTCCAGGTTTCTGGTGTAGATTAAATAATACAGGAGGGGCATTGGGTTTGATTTGAGAGGGAACTGAAGAATTCAGTTTGAGGAAGAATTTCAATGTAAGGATCACATGGAGAATTCAGCTTGAAATGTATGTCAGAATTAAAGTATAAAATCTAAGTTAAAGAGAGAGGATTAGGAATTATCAGGCTTAAGTAGTAGTTGAAGCCATGGTGTATGTGAACTTGCCTAGGAAGGCATGGTGAGAAGAGAAGAGAGTAGAGAATGGAGCTCTACATAGCACCAATATTTGAAAAGTTGTCAAGGAGCGGGTGTCTACAGAGGAGATGGAGAAAAATCATCCAGAGTGCTGAAAGGAAGGTTGGAAAAATGGTACCATGGAATTGATGTCAAGAGAGAATGTCAAAAAGATGTCAAAAATGTCAAAAACAGGGCTGTCACACAAGATGAGAACTACAGAACACTTAGTTTTGGCAACAAGAGGTTGTTCTAGATTTCTACAGCAATGCCATTCCAATGGAGATGGATGGCAGTTTTCAATACTTTGAGGGTTGATACACTGTAGACAACTGCAGATCCTTCTCGGTTATAGAATATGAAACAAAGAGAGGCAAGGAGAAGACAACTGAGGAAAGATATGGAGAAGTTGAGACTCAGGAAAATTAAGGCATGGCAAGAGTCCCACAGGGCTCTGAATTTGAGTTCAGGTGTTTAAGGCTCTGAATGTTATGCTCTTAAGCTGGTATTAAGTCATTAAAAGACTTAGCAGGAAGTCAGGTTCAGACATACAAAGCATGGAACAGACTGACAGATCTCAGAGGGATGGGGAGGGGTGGGAGATTAACCAAAGAACTTATATGCATATATATGCAAAGAACTTATATGCATAGCCCATGGGCACAGACAATAGTAAAGTGAAGACCTAGGGTGGTGTGGGAGCCTGGCGGAGAGGAAGAAAGTGGGGGAAATGGGGGACAGCTGTAATATTCTCAACAATAAAAATATTTTTTTATGAAAGAGCTAAGAGAACAAAAATAAAATAAAGCAGGCACTCAAATGTCAATATCAGAATCCCCTCACAGTTATGGTGTGGACCAATTATCTTTTCCCCTTGAACCTGGAACTAAATATGTACTCAATGCAAGCTTTTTTATCTGGACTCAGTGGAATGTCACCTATGTCCAAGGCATGACCAGATAATAGCATTGCTGAGTCCAAGGACAGCCTTCTAGTCATGTGATGGTGAGTAATGCAAAAATAACACCAGTGGTGTTGCTTTTCTTTTCGTAGGGTTGTACTTTTAAAAGAAGAAAAAATATCTCAGGAGCGATTACAAACTATAGATCCTTTTTCTCCAATTCAAAGACTTGCTCCATATTGAGCAAATGCTTATTTAGGCAGTTGCTGGGGGTTAGGGAGTGATAACAATGAGTACAGTAGAACTCATTTAGACTAATTTCTGTAAAAGGGGATGATTTGCTAAGCGAACAGATGTTTCATGATCTGAACTGAATTAGAGTGATGACTGAATTATAATGAAGCTTGCAATACACGAATAAACCTGATAAAAGAATACTGTATCCTGTTAAAGGAGCTGGGTGTGCTGGCAATATAATGATTCTGCCAGGATGTAGAACACAGGACCCACTCCACTTGTCCTGAAATGGATTCACTGACAAGGGTTACTCAAGACACTGGGGGTGGGGTGGGGGGGAT
>NW_005353349.1:249100-262549 GCF_000412655.1 Myotis brandtii
TGGGGGAGAGACATATGTACTACTACTATTTGTAATACCTTAAACAATAAAAAGAAAAAAGTTATAAATTTGGAGGCCATGTTAAGCTGTCAAGAGAAAGTGTTAATACAGGTGAAGTTTGTCAGATACCTTTGATTAATTGCAGAGCATCTACCAGGCCTCATGCATCATTGGCATTGCCACCTTGAATCTACACAATACTTGCATGTTTAGGTATTCTTATTTTACAGATGAGAAAGCTGAGGTTCAGGGAGGTTAAATTGCTCTGGGTTACACAGTTAGTAGGAAGTGAACCTAGGAAGGGAAGCTGTACTTGTGGCTACTAAGTCAAACTGCACTATAATTACCTTCATCTCAATCAAGTGCAAAGGCATCTGCTGAGCACTTAAGCACAGTGTCAGGTGGGAAGTGAAGGGAATGTGACGGGGTACCCTGGATCTTCCAGGAGTCAAATAATACCTCATCCCCACATCCCCATGTAAGCTTCAATCCTAGAGGAAATAGCACATAACTGTCAGAAATGGCATAGCACTGTCAGCACACAGCACAAGCCTTGTCCATTAGGCAACATTAATCACAGTTCTATTGGTTTCTCACCAGTGCAAGCATTGCCATTTTTTTTCTTATAGTCTTAAATAAAAACAGAGGGATATCTGAGTCCAGTTTTGGGAAATGATTGACTGTTACTGTAGCTAAGGAATCCGTGTCCCTGTACCATTTTGACCTTGGGTTGCCCATGCTTGAACAACCACTGGGAGTGGGCAGTGGCTTAAGGTTATTCACACTATATGCACCAATGTCTCCATGCTTCAGGCACATTTAGGGAGTGTTAGTGTGGGCTGGGCAGGCACTTTCTAAGCATCTATATGGATTATGTCATTTAAAGCTCACAAGAACTCTATCAGGTAACTATTATTATTATTATTATTATTATTATTCCTATTTTACAGATAAGGAAATAGATTCACAGTGGGTTGAGTAATTGTTTGTTTTTTCTCTCTCTCTGTTAGGGAACTTGCAGTATAGAAGGAGAACAATTCTATAATTCAATGTGTTGCATTGGTGAGACCAGCTGGGTGCCTACCCTACCTGAGGCAGCATCAGCCTTTTCTCTTTATTCTCTTAGAATATTTCCACTCAAGGCACAGGCTAATTCAGGCTTCCAGACAAACACTCTGAAATTCAGTCTCCTGGCAATTTGTCATGACAATGTGCTCTGCTTTGGTGACGTGTTCCCCGGCCATGTGCCCAAATTCTTAGAGCTGAACATTGGTCTCTTACTCTCTCATTCCATCCCTTCTTAAAGATGAAGAAACTGAAACTCAGATCAGTTAATTAACTTGCTCAAGGTTGCTCAGCTACTTAAGATTCAGGATTTGAACCCACAAGTGATTTTAAATTCTATGTACTTTCCATCATACAACATGGTGTGTTGGGTAAGACCATGAGATGGATTTGGACCAGGCTGTGGATGATGTTCAGTGCCAGGTAAAAGGTGTGACCCATCTCCTGGATGCAAGGAGAGCCTTCTTTGGTTCTAAGACAGGGAAATGGTTAGGTCCTTATCTTAGTAAAGCCATTTTGGCTGCAATGTGGAAAGTGGGCTGGAGGCAGAGCTATCAGAAATTACGAAGCTGAAACAGCTGCCTTAGTGAGTGTGGATGAAGATAAGAACTGGGGAAGCAGCCAGGAAAAAGCCACAGTGTAAAAGACACTGAATAGATTCGCATTAGCTGCAATGAGATTAGCAAATTGAGACATGAGGCCTCTGCAGTGAGAATTAGCAATAATGCATGTAAAACACTGAATATAGTGCCAGCTGCTACCCCTGGAAAATTCTATTATTACTGTTACTGTGACTGCTGCTACTAAAAGGTGGCATTCCTTCCAGCACCAAGCTTTCTCTGATTCGCTTTCCTTAGCCAGGCATTGCTTTCATCTTTTCTCAATCTTATTCTTGATCATCTCTTGAAGTCACTAACTATGAGTTATCAGAGCTGGCAGGGCACCCACAAGTTGAGGAGACCACCCTTTCTTTCTCCAATGTCCATTTCACTGACAAGGAAACTGAGGTTCAGTACCATGGTAGAGTTGGGGTTCCCATGAGCTGGCTGGTAAGGAAACCTTTTTTGTGGATTCTGAGCAGTTTCCTGGGTTCCCACCCACCACTTTGGATCAAGTGGCCCTTTGTCTGGATTCTCACACCTTTCTGCTCTTTTCCCAACTTAGCACTTTGCTATTTTAATACCATTTGTGAGTCTGTCTTCCCACTTGGCTGTGACCAGGGAAAGCCCACCAAAAATGTGACTCTGCAAGCCCCTGCATTTATCTTTCATGTTGCACTTCATACATTTTCTAATTTATTTTTTAAATATCTATTTTTTTTACTAGACTGTAAACTTTTAGAGGCCAGGAAGAAATATCTACCTTTTCACTATCACTAATGGCTAGCAGAGTGCCTGCCCATGCTGGCACTTAAAATACATTTGATGAATTCATGTATTTATATTTGTATTCTCTGTGTGAATGTAATAGCTAACACACATTAGGTACTCAATCTATATTTGCGTCGTGTGTGTATATCAATTATTTATATATTTTTAAAACTTGGGCTTCAACCCAAAAGGTTTGAACACAATGTCTATTAATCCTAAATGGATGACACATTTCTCTGAAAGAAAAAGAAATGCAGTTCTTTAAAAATGGCCTCAAGTCTAATAGTTAATGTACAAGCATGACTTATTTACCATCTCAAATGTGTTTTTTTCCTCTTTGAGAAATATGTGATGTGACACAAGTTACATTAGCTCACTTGAATGTATGAGAGAAGTGACTTAGTAATTTGGAATAATTTACTTTGTTTGATTTATGATTTACCCAGGCTAACATGTAACTAGTTGTTTTCTCATATATAGTTATATAACTTATACATGTGAATAAAAAGTTATACAAGAAGCCTTAATAAATATTATATTATTGCTGTTATTATTATTTTTATTTCACCATTTCATAATGCCCAACTTAGGGTGAGACGTTTTAAGGTGAAGATTCAGTAATTCTTTTGTGATAATGCTATATATTTTGCAAAGTTTTGTTTTCAGAAAAATAACAAGAAGAAAGTATATAATTTGGCATCCGGAAGACCCAAATTTTAAACTCAGCTGACTTTCTTCTGTTTTTTAACCTGTTAACACATGTGCGCATACAAATAACCTATCCAGCCAGCTAGTTGCCAGCTATATACTTGGCAGGGCCCAGTACAAAGTAAAAAGGAAGGACACTTTGTTAGAACATTATTAAACATTTCCTGATGGTGACAACAGAGGCCAGTGCTCCTAAGTGTGGGCCCTGTGTGGCTGCACAGGTCAGGGCGCCTATGCAGCCAATCCTGCAGCAGTTATGAGAACTAACAGGTTATGTAACATGCCCTCACACAATGTCTGGCTTGTAATAGTGATTTAACAAATGGATTTCTCCATGTCAGTTTTCAAGTTGCTCTCACAGAGCCCATCAAGTCTAATGCATTTGGTAGCTTCTGTCAGAAATGAGTTCTCATATACCATGGGGACAAAGATGTTTCAAATGTGACCCACTTAACTTCCTCTTTAGGGGAGAGGGGGGGAAAGCACACACTGAAGCATCCAAGGCTTGTAGAACAAGGATGTGCTCAAAATGTCAGGTTATTCCATGTGGTCCTGTTCTCACTGGAAAGCTCACACATTGACACCACGTGCTACCTGGAATTCCAGATGGCCAAGCTAAGGAACCATACCATCAACAGAAGGTTCTGGCTCTCTCTCCACTGTGATAATCTTGGGCACCTCAGGGAGGGGGTGTGGAGTAACATGTTTCCTAATGAAGGTGGAAAGGAAAACCCAGAACGAATCTGTCCCAGATGGACACAGCATAGGGCTCCTCTGGCTTTTGTATCTCCTCTCCTCACCTCCAAATATGGTTGTGGCATTAATGCAGATGCTTGGTTTGAGTAAGGCTATAATCACAGGGTTTTACAAAACCTCCTCCTTGTGGAATGATATGACATCTGGAATTAAAGAGGTATTCTCTTTTAATCACTGTTCAATCTTCCACAGGGATAAGTGAGGATGTGAGTATCTTCCAGCTGCCCAAACTGATTCAGTTAAATAATGTAATCTATTTATACACAAATGCGGAATTAATGTCACTGAAGTTCCTTAGCGTGCAGTTATAATGAGTTATCCCTTTCTCCAGGTGATTAGGAGTGTTTAGTTTGTTTCAAATGCATATCAAGCCTCATGATTGCCAATGAGCCAGGGACACCCTAAATTAGCCTCCCACAGCTGCTGACCTCTGCAGCTGCAGCAAAACCATTCATTTGGGGGATAAGTCTCCTCTGGAGGTAAGCTTGGAGCTGATTTTTTCATTCCTTTTAAAATGTAATGTGCCTTGGCTATCCAGCCTCCACAGACCCTTGTCTCCTCAGAGCTAGTCAGGAAATGCAATCAGATGTAGGATGAACAGGACCTCAACACTCATTTCTCTTAAACATTTTTTTTAAGAAATAGGGAATCTAAGGTCCAGTTAAGTGGGGAAGTTAAGTGCCCTCTCCAAGCCCACAGAGTGATTCAGTGTCAGACTTTCAACCAAAACCCTACATTCTGATATCCAGATCCTTGCTTTTTCTCACACACAGTCTTAGCTTTCATCCTCTTGAAATGACAAATTACAGGGTGAGGTAGGCAGTGTGCTATGGAGGCAAACTTGACCTATAAAGGGTGACCAGGTACCAGTTGGGGTCAGACCAAATGTTCTCTGTATGACCTTGAGCAAAGCACTTCACAAGTAGGAGCCTCAGTTTCCCTACCAGAAAGATGGGGATTTGAGCTGCACTCTAGGGACTGTCTGTTCTATCACAGACATTTTAGTAGCCTTTCCTTTTTAGAATATTTGCGACTCTCTTAGGTAAAGGCTTTGTTTTCTGTTCTCAAATATATCTTTGTTAGGATCCTTTCTGGGATGCTATATTGATGAATTAAAAAACCACACATAGTAACAGCCAACACAAAAAGGTGAAAGCTAAATGAAGAATGATTTCACATATTGTCTTCTCTAAAGAGATGAAAGATTCAAGAAGGGAGACAGCAGAAACTATCAAGTCAACAAAATGAGATTATGCCTCTTGTCAATGAATATCACTCTTCCTGTCTTGGTCAATAGCTGTGGAAGAAGTAGTTCTATCACCTTGTGCAAAACGGATGCCTCTGCAGCTACTCCTGGCTTTCAAAAGAAAAAGTAATCATTGTGTGCTATTTGAATGTCTTCATAAATGTAATGTATGGCTTTGATCGAGATCAGTTCTGCTTGGTCTTAGAAGATCAATAGTCCATGTTCATTAGTCCTGAACTGAATAGCTTGCATACTTTGGCCAGAAGATGGGAACTGTTTTTAATGATTTTTTTTGCCACTTGGCATCAAAAGTGGGTTCTATGTCATTGATAATTTTCTTAGCTACCTTAGAGGCTTTCATTCCCTTATCCAACCATGAAGGTCAGAGGGTTGTTCTCTGCAAAGACAGGTGTAGCTGCATTCAGAGCATAAGTTCCAGCAGCTGCTGGGCAGGCGTTGCTTTTACTCAAGCCCTGCAGTGATGGGGTGGTCATGCATGTTCCCCATCATGCCATTTTTAGAAGAGAATGGATAGACTTGGGTTCTAATTCCGGAAGTGTTACATGTTTACTGGTTTTGAGTTTGGGGCAGTTATTTGATGTAGAAGAGTCTTACTTTGATGGCCTCTAGTAATCCATGTCTCTCACTATATACACTCTTGTGTAGTCTCTTTAAATCTGGGAGGTTTTAAACATAAGCTATTTTAACCAATGATTGTTTCAACCATGATTTTCTTGAACCAAGAGAATGTAAAGGAACTGATATTCTGACAGTTGAAATAAATCTTAAGAAGGCTTGATAGCTTCCACTTTTGCACTCTGTGGTATATAACTGTCAAGTAAGAAGTCTGGCTTTCCTGAGACTGCCATGCTGGGTTGCTGTGAGGAAGCCCAAGTAGCCATGTGGTCACTCCAGATTTCTCCATGGTTCATTGCTCCATGGTTCTCTACCTAGAGGAGGATTAGGTTGTGGTTAATACTCTAGCTGGGCTCCCTGATGGTGGTCAGCACCGGATGCCAGCCATGGAACTGAAGCCACTTTGCACCTTCCAATCACCCAGTATCCCATCTGATACAACATGACGAAGAGTACTCGCTTAACCAACTGAATTATAAAAAGTAATAAATTATGTTATTTTAAGCCACTACATTGGGAGTGAAGTTTTGTTTTGTTTTGGGGTGTGTGTGTGTGTGTGTGTGTGTGTGTGTGTGTGTTTAAGCAGTGCATAACAGAAACAGCCAGCCTCTCAAGCCTCTCTCTGAACGCATTTTCCGATCTGGAGGATGAGGTGTGAGACTAGAGAACCTACTAACCAGACCAAATGCTTATAGCATTCAAGACAGTATCTGGCTGGGCTCCCAGATGGTGGTCAGCACCAGATCCCAGCCATGGAACTGAAGCCACTTTGCACCTTCCAATCACCCAGTATCCCATCTGACACAACATGAAGAAGAGTACTGGCTTAACCAACTGAATTATAAAAAGTAATAAACTGTGTTATTTTAAGCCACTACATCGGGAGTGAAGTTTTGTTTCGTTTTGTTTTGGGGTGTGTGTGTGTGTGTGTGTGTGTGTGTGTGTGTGTGTGTGTGTTTAAGCAGTGCATATCAGAAACAGCCAGCCTCAAAAGCCTCTCTATCTGAACCCATTTTCCAACCTGGAGGATGAGGTGTGAGACTAGAGAACCTACTAACCAGACCAAATGCTTATAGCATTCAAGACCTCACTCAGTATCACGTCAATCAATGTTTCTAGTTTCCTCTCCTCTAACTGACCCCAGAAATAACACTCTGGCTGATTTTAGCCATTTGGAATTTGGTGAATATCTGAATTGCTTTCAGTAGATCAGATACTCATAGCTTTCACAACTTTTTCTTCCTGTTTCTGTGCCATGAATACAGTGCCTATCAGGTAAAATGCCACCTATGAAACTATTTCTACTCACCATTACCCACCTGCCACCTACACCCACTGTAAAGTAATTGCCTCTGAGATCCTAGGAATATTATATTAAGGCAGGGTTCTTACTGCAATGATGCTGAGAACAAATTGCTTCAAGGATCAAATCAAAAGACACTCTTGCATTTCCTTGACCATCAGTGATCTTTAGGATTAATCTAGATTTTTTTCTTTTAAAAATGTATGATTATTAGCACTAAAAAATCAGATGGTGTGATATGTTGTATATATGTACATACAATCAAGCATTATTAAATGGTCGGATGCACCAAGTATAGTGGAGCTGCACAGAGCCTTTCCCTAACACTATGTTCAGAGGGCTGCTACTTATCAGAGGTGCTTCTGATAACTAGAGTGCAGCACCTCACCTGTTTTTTTTTAATTTTCTGAGAATGGGATCCTGAGATACACCATCCCCTTCCTCCTTGCCTTGAATATGTGCTCAGTGGTTTCTTATGGGAGTAAATGTGTTTGCATGGTTCCCAAAGTGCCATAACACTTTCTTACACTACTATTACCTTTTTTTCAAATATTTGAGTGAAGTAAGAAGCACAATCGGGGATAATTGACATTGAGGAGCTGTGTGCTAGGCATGGGACTTGATAGTGCCAGGTATGTTTTTCTATTTAATTATTATAATTAGATATTCTATGAAACAGCAAATGCCCCAAATAGCCAAAGCAACCTTGAGAAAGAAGAACAAAGGTGGAGGTATCATCCTTCCTGATTTGAATCTACACTATAAAAGCACAGTAATTAAAACAGTATGGTATGGGCATTAAAAACAGACATAGATTAACTGTACAAAATAGAAAGACCAGAAATAAACCCATGCAAACATGTTCACTTAATTTATGACAAACAAGCCAAGAATATACAATGGAGAAAGGAGAGACTCTTCAATAGATGGTGTTTGAAAAAGTGGACAGCCACATGCAAAAGAATGAAAGTGGACCCATATCTTACACCATAAACAAAAATCAACTAAAACATGGATTAAAGACCTTAACATAAGACCTGAAACCATAAGCCTCCTAGAAGAAAACATAGGTGGTAAACTCTTTATCATTGATCTTGGAAAACATATTTTGGATTTGACACCAAAAGTAATGGTAACAAAAGCAAAAATAAATGAGATTACATCAAACTGAAAAGCTCTTCATAGCAAAGAAATCAGAAAACAAAATGGAAAAACAGCCTACTGAATGGGAGAAAATATTTTCAAATCATATATCTGATAAAGGGGTTAATATCCAAAATATACAGAGAACTCATGCAACTCAGTCACAGATAATCCCATTAAAAATGGACAGAGTATCTGAGTAGATATTTTTGCAAAGAAGACATATAGAGGGCCAATGGGTATATGAGATGATGATCAGCATTACAAGTCATCCAGCAAATGCAAATCAAATCCACAATGAGATATCACATCTACATTTGTTAGAATAATTACTATAAAAAAAAGAAGAGGTAACAAGTGTTGGCTAGGATGTAGAGAAAAGGCAATCTATATATATTACTGGTGGGAATACAAATTGGTACAGTCCCAACGGGAAACAGTATGGAGGTCCCTCAAAAAATTAAAAATATGATGCGGTAATTCAATTTCAGGGTATTTAGTCAAAGGAAATAAAAATACTAACTTGAAAAGATATCTGCACCCAATATTCATTACAACATTAGTTATAATAGCCAGATATGAAAGCAGCCTAACTGTCCATTGACAGATGAATGGATAAAGAGTAGTATGTACATAATACACTCACACACACACACACACACACACACACACACACACACACACACACTGGAATATAATTCAGTCAAAGAAACAAGAAAATATTGTCATTTGCAACCTTGAGGGCATTATGCTAAGTGAAATGTCAGAGAAAAACAAATACTGTATGATCTCATTTACATGTGGAATCTTAAAACTTCCCCCAAAACCTCAATCTCCTAGATACAGAGAACAGATTGGTGATTGCTGTTGGCACAGGGTGGGGAGTAGACAAAGTGTATGAAGATGGCCAAAAGGTATAAACTTCTGGTTACAAAATAAGTCATGGGTATGCAACATACAGCATGGTGTTAATAATAATACTGCATGGTACATTTGAAAACTGCTATGAGAGTAGATCTTCAAAGCTCTCATCACAAGAAAAATAAGCTCTATGTGTGGTGATGAATAGACTTGTGACAATCATTTCATAATATACAGTAGGTCTTTGGGTTACGTCGGAAATGGACCCTATTCTTGGGGAGTCTATATGGCATATTCACATAAAAATCATCACAAATATAAGATGCTTTATAATTAAGTGCTGCCTGAGAATTACAGATATTTATTATAGATGCTTGGGGGAGAGGAAGTCACTGTGGGTGAGTGTAGTCTGAGAAAGCTTCCTGGTTGAAGTGAAACTTAACATGAAATTTAAAAGAAATCAGGTGGGGGTATAGATAGGTAGATGGGAGGTTGGAGAGCATGCACAACTTTAATTATTCTTTTCTGCATTCAACACTCACTGAAAGCCCACGGAGTGTAAAACACAGGTAGTATTATGTAGGACACATAATGAATAAGACGAAGCTACTTCATGCTGCCATGCCTGCCCATGTACACGCTGCTCCTCTGACTGCCATGTTCTCCCTGAGATTGTCCAACTGCTGAGTCCCCCATTACTCAACATCCAGTCTGGGCATTTTCTTCTCTATGAAGCCATTTATCTTAGTGGTTATGTCTCTGAGTAGCTGATCTGGATTACCTGGATTTGAAACCTGCTCTACTAGTGAGTAGATGGGTGTGTCTTGGACAACTAACTTCTCTGTGATCCAGATTCCTTGTTTGTAAAATGAAGACATATACCCCATAATATTATGACAAGGATTAAATTAGTTAATATGCTTAAATAAATTGGTACAACACCTGACAGCTTTCTGAGTCAACAAGCATTATCTGGAATAATGATGGTGATGGGTGATGTGATGGAGGAGGAGGAGGAAGAAGAGAAGGAGGAGGAAGAAAGAAACAAGGAGCTATTCCTGACAAGTCCATATCCCTCATCCCTGTGGATTACAGTGTCCTCGGGTCACCACTGCCCATAGCCCAGACAATTTATAGAACTGTTCTCTTCTCTCCTCCCCACTTTCATTACAGAATGAGCATTTTATGGGCAAAATTAATTCTATGCACATCTGAATTTCTGCTTTTTGACATAAACTAACTTTCCACAAATCCTGAGCAAATTGTTGAGCAAATTCATGGAGTCCCCATCAAATTGTTATTGCTTATGGCTGCCCAAAAGGAAACAAAGGGAACAAATGACCAACAGGAAGATAGGACTTTCAAATATGCACTAATAGAAAACTAATTTTATACAGAAAAGTAAAATTGCCAGAGAAATTGAGAGGAGGGAAGAAAGGGAGCTAGTATCTATTGAGCACCTGGCATGTACAAACCACTATGCCAGGAGAGATGGAAATATTAACTTTATTAATACTACATAGAGATTTTATTAACTTATGCTTATTATGTGGCTGATGATCACAAAAGATAGTGATAATTAAAATAAAAGTGATTTATGAAATAAATTATCTGAATTGTGCCTTATCTACTGAATTTTATCATATTTTATTTTCATAAGGATTATTTTTTTGTGTGCCAGGTATTATTACATTCCTTTTTATTAAAGAGGAAAGCAGGTCTGTGAAGTTAACTGATTTGACCCAAGTCAAGTAGCCAGACAGGGGCAAGAGCCAGTTCTAACCAAATTCAAAGTCAATGGACATGTCTAGGAAGTAATGGCTCTACTCCTCCCAGATGTCAGGACCTCTTATATTATATCACTAAATATCTGGTAAGTCATTGCTAAAAAGTCAGAATTGACTGTGTTTCTCAACAGATTTCCGGTTTTGTCAACCTTTGGGTTATTGAAATCTCATTCAAAGGAAAAATAAATGATATGTGAGTACTGGAACAGATCTGTAAAAATAGATATTGCTAAAGAGACAGCAAAGCAATACCTGCGTTTTGCTGAAAACACTAGAAGGCAATGTAAGGTGCAGCCATGACAATGCCCCTTGGGACCTCCAGCTATAGGGAATAATTGACTGAAGGCCTCGGCTGCCACTATTTGATATCCATTGCTGAATATGAAGCAAGGTCATGCCTCCATGGGCTTCTCCAGGCAAGGACTGAGCATGGTAGAAATACTAAGGTAGGCTAGCTCCAAGAAGATGAGGTCTTTTCTGAACTGACTGTAGCTTGAGGACTCCCCAGTGGCTTTGTTGGACTTGCCTTGGATTGCATGAAAGTCTCAAGGGTTTCCCGCCAACCTTCTCTCCCTCTCTCCTTTGGTTGGAGTCAGAGACTTGCCTTGCTGGTAGCTCTCCCAGTCTTCCCTGGTGACTTGCTTGCTTTCTCTCCCACAGACATAGCCCTTAAGGGAATCCTTATATATTTAATCTGGTCTTGGAGTCTGCTTTTTGGAGAATGAATACAATGCAGAGCAGCCATGTCTTGGCAAATTGCCTCACAGACTAATTCAGTTCTGACAATAATTTTTATGCAAAATGAGGAAATAATCATAAAGCTTTAAAAAAGGTCACTTATATGGGATAGAACACTCTTAAAGTGTTAAAAGATTTTGAAGTATATTAGGTGTTTTGCATATGGGCTCTTGTTTGTTCTTGACCACAATCCTACAGTGTAACATTAGTCTTCAATTATCATCGTCCAGATGAGGGATCTGAAATTCTAAAAATTTGCAAGCATTCCCAAGGTTACACAATGATTTGGTGACGTGCTAAGGCTCCAATCTAGGTCTCATGACTGAGAACTTTCATAGAGTAAGGTTTTCAAACACTGCATTCTATTCAGCATCAGTTGTTGCTATGTCATTTAATTCTTCTTCTTAGATCTGCTGTTTATATATAGTAAAATTACAATGTGGTCAGATCTAGTTAAATGACTTCTGAGAAAAGAGACATGCATATATCCATTGCAGGTCTAGTAGTCAGTGTTCAAGGGTGGTTAGTTGAATTAAATTGAAAATTGATACTCATGGAAAAGACTTACGATGTTTACCAAGAATCTAATAACCTAAGAGCTATGCAAATTCAAATTGATTTGTTTAGGCTTTCAACTTTAAAATATCATGTTTGTTTTTTAAAAGAAAAACTAGATACACACAAAAATAATGAGTAAACATCTGAGGTCAATAACTAAGTGGAAGCTGAGGACAGAAAGCTTTATAAACTACTGACTACAGACCTAACGTTCATACAGCATGCTGCCTCTTGCCAGGCACTGTCACAGATAGTATCTCATTTAATCTTTGCAACAGCCCTCAGAGGAAAGCATGATCAACCTGTTTCTAAAGATGGAAGAAAATGAGCTTCAGAGAAGGAAATAAAAACAATGAACGAATTACAGTAGCAAGTATTACTGGATAAAACTTAAAGGTATTGACATGTCTGGGTAGAGGAGGTGAAGTTATTGGGCTAGAGTCTTATGTGCAAGCATTTGCTCAAGCAGATTTTCATGGTGGAAAGTGGGCCTACGGAGAGCATTTCTATGCTAGACATAGAAGGCAGGATTTGAGGATTTGGCAACACTGGCTAACAACATCCTGGTAGAATAATGGGTATAGTGACAATTGTGGGTCACTCTCAAATGGCCTCATGGCCAGACAAGATCAGTGGTGGAGAGATGTACAGATTGGATGAGGAAGAATGGACCAAATGCCATGTGACAACTATCCAATGTATGTGTTTTCAAGCACATGTGAGACTCCTCCACTGAGGATGTTAAGACATTAACTGGGTCAGCTTTTACAGTGGGATGGATTTCCTCTGTGTGCTGGTTTAAACAGGAGCCAGTAAAATTTAGTTTCACTTTTAACATGACTCTTCTTTCTCTTTCTATAGACTAATAAAATTCAAATTCTGCTTACACTAGATATTAGGTATTCAGGGAGGCACTTTGGTCAGAGCAGAAGAGCCCTGGGCTAAAAGTTAGACAGCTTGCATTCTAGAGCTAGCATTCCAACTAACTAGTTATGCAGCCATGAGCTAATCACTGCTGCTCTCTGATTCTCAAAAGAGAGGGTTAGACAGGAGCTAGCATGCTTTCAGGAGCTGTGTGAGTGATGTGCCTGCTTTATGTGACAATAGGGAGTGCCAGAGCCTCTGTGAACTGAGGAATATAAATATTAGAATACAAAAGATTTTTGTTTTTTTTTAAATATATTTTATTGATTTCTTACAGAGAGGAAGGGAGAGAGATAGAGAGTCAGAAACATCGATGAGAGAGAACCATCGATCAGCTGCCTCCTGCACATCTCC
>NW_005353349.1:262568-271835 GCF_000412655.1 Myotis brandtii
GATCAGCTGCCTCCTGCACATCTCCCACTGGGGATGTGCCCGCAACCCAGGTACGTGCCCTTGACCGGAATCGAACCTGGGACCCTTCAGTCCGCAGGCCGACGCTCTATCAACTGAGCCAAACCGGTTTCGGCAGAATACAAAAGTTTTAAAATTCAATGTTGGAAAAATATGCAGTCCAACTTTGGTTTATGGATCACCAATGTGTAACTTCTAGATGAAATGTTTTCTAACCTAACATTTGATGACTTCAAAGAGGAAAATGAGCAACACTGATTTCTTTGGGAAAAAACAACAATACACACACACACACATACACACTAATAATTGTTAAACGTGTACTATCGTATGGTGAATATTGTTCTCTTATTAAATAATGTGCTTTTCCCTATTGTTTTTACTCCTACTCACTGTAAAAACAACTGGCATAAGTGGTCCATATGCAATAAACACAGAGAGATAGAAATTATTCAGAAATTTCAGAAATAATAGTGAGTTACAGTGTAGACTTTTGAAATTATAGGTAGACATTTGCTAACAGGAGAGAGAGAGAGAGAGAGAGAGAGAGAGAGAGAGAGAGAGAGAGAGAGAAGATGAAGAAGAAGAAGAAGAAGAAGAAGAAGAAGAAGAAGAAGAAGAAGAAGAAGAAGAAGAAGAAGAAGAAGAAGAAGAAGAAGAAGAAGAAGAAGAAGAAGAAGAAGAAGAAGAAGAAGAAGAAGAAGAAGAAGAAGAAGAAGAAGAAGAAGAAGAAGAAGAAGAAGAAGAAGAAGAAGAAGAAGAAGAAGAAGAAGAAGAAGAAGAAGAAGAAGAAGAAGAAGAAGAAGAAGAAGAAGAAGAAGAAGAAGGAGAAGAAGGAGAAGGAGGAGGAGGAGGAGGAGGAGGAGGAGGAGGAGGAGAAATAAAAATCTGAGCAATAGGAGGCATGCTGGGAACTGCACTTCCTCCTAGGAGCTTCCAGAAAAACCATAGGGCTCTCGGTCAGGGCCACTGCCCCCAAGGAACCGACAGGATGGCTGAGGGCAAGGCTGGTGGTGCTGCTGGCCTCTTTGCCAAGCAGGTACAGAAGAAGCTCAGCAGGAGGGCTAAAAGGGCTGGCTGATTGGAAGAGGATGGGAATCAGGAAGAGGATGCAGAGTTGGGAGCCCTTGCGATGGCAAGCCAGGGCAAAGCTCGGGCAGAAACAGAGCTGCCAGGACACTGGCCCTGGCATTATGTGGGCATTTGCTCAATAACAGTTTCCTTAATGGATCTCATGGGGCTTTCCTTTAATCTCAGAAAAGACCAATGAAGTTGATAAACACTGACTGAGCCCTGATATGCCAGTCACTGGGCTAGTTATTAAGACTTAAAAGTGTCATGGTCCCCTGTGTAAGACAAAGTGCACCAAGGGACATGAGGGCAGAGAAGCGAGAAGGAAGTTTACCAGGTGAATAAAAGAGGGGACACCAAACAGTACCAAGAGATGAAACTCCCTGCTTCTGGCAGAGGAGTGAGGTTGGCTGCAATGGAGGAGGAGCTGGTGATGGATCACTTGTATGTATAAAGCAGAGAAGTAAAGGGAGTGAATCTAGAGTGTAAATAAAACAAATAAAAATGGCAACAGATACAAGGAATAGATAAGACCCAAAGGACACTAAAGAATGAACGAAGGCAATGGGGTTCTTTTCCTCTTGCAGTAAATGATCCCAGGAGGGCCTCTGTATTCCCTTAATGCAGAATTATGTGTGGAACACAGTAGGTGCTCAATAAATACTGAATGAGAGAATGAATTTCTGCTCAAAATAAGGATATACTTTCTAATAGTTATAAAAATAAAAAATATAAATAAAACTCAAAGATAGGCTCAGATACCAAGAAAAGTATTGAATACTCCTAACTCTAATTGCTTAAGGGACTGGGGTTGGTCCACACAACTTCCTTATTTCCTTTGAGTGCTGAATTCTTTGAGCCTGAGGTTGGAGGTGGCAGGAGGCAGTGGATGAGAGCATCAGACAGTCTTGGGAAGCTGCAGGAATCACAGACATCATTGCTTCTGCCAATTGGCCTGGGGCCAGCCTTGCTAATTAACCATGTGGATGGAGATGATGGAAGTAAGCAAGCTTCTATACCAGCTGCTCCCAAACAGCCCTCAGGTATAGCCCAAGTGACAGTAAACAGTCTTTCAAAACATTCCTTTCTATGGACACCACCTTCCCACAGATGTTAAGGTATTGATTGGCCTGTAACAAACTGAACATACCTGCCTCTAAAAATTCTTCCTGAGCCCAGCCCAAAACCCAGCAGAATTTCTTGGAGGATCAGTGCATATGTTTTGGTTTTTCTTTCATCAACTAAGAAAATGATTTGGGGGTGGGGGAAACAGCCCCACAAATGTCCTTAAGGAATATCTCATTAATTCTCAGGTCTCCTGAGGAGCAGTAGGGAATCAAGAGAAAGGCAGGACCGGTGCACAGATTAAAAAAAATAGCAAGTCTACAAAGGCTGATTAAGTAAATAATTTAAAGTTTGTTATAACTATGTTTCTAAATAGGTTGCCCAGTAATTGTTAGAAAACAACAACATGCACCAGATAAAGTTTCAAATCCCATTTAGGCAGAACAATGAGATATTATTAATTTGTGTGGTCATTGTAATAGAGTTTAATGAATTTTCTGGTTGAATAATCTTTGGTAAACTATATGCCAATTAAGTAAGTTATCAGCTAAATAAGTACAAACAAGTGAAAAATAAGCAGGCCGGGGAAGAACCTTCCACAAGACCTTCATCATCTGGTCCCACGTGCTTTTCTCTTGGATTTTGGAGTTTGGATCCTGTCATGTTTCATCTACCCAGATTGCCTTTGCCCAAGGAATCCTGTCATGTGTATTCCCGATCCTTGGCTACTCCTCATGGTTCTCTCACCAGCCACTTTGTGGGTGATGCACTTCCCACTTCACCCCAGCTACCGGCTTTCTTCTATTTGTTTCCCCAGCATTTGGTTTTGACATTTGTCATATTATGTAATTATTCGTTATTTATTTGCTTGTCTCTCCTGCTTGCCTATGGATTTTTCATGGGTAATAATTATTTTTATTTGTTTGCCTCCAGTGTCTATCTGGCTTAATGCCTGGCACACAGTAGGTTTCTAATAAATATTTGAAGGAACTCCCTTTATTCTTTATTTCAGCTATTAGATACCTGGTGCCTGCTATTCTCTAAGTGTTGAAAGATAAAGCTTCATGTTCTTTCCCCTATTCAGTATGGCCTGCTGCTCTATTCTGAAAATTTCCTTTATCAACAAGATCCAGCTTTAGTGTAAGCTCTAGAATCTCTTCCCTGATCATGCCAGTTCTCATTATTCATGGCCAATGAACCGCCATAGTTCTTGCTTTACACTCTATGGTCTCTGCTGACCAATTCTTTGCTTTTATATGGAGGTTCTCAGAGGTATCTAGAGAGACCAGAGAAAAAGTACACATTGTAGGGTTTTAAAATTAGATTGATTTGATTATTAAAAATTACATCTGAGCTATATGCATTAGTTTGTTTGGCTGCCATAACAAATATTACACACTGGGTGGCTAAAACAGAGGAGATTTATCTTCTCACAGTTCTAGAAGCTAGAAGTCCAAGATCAAGATATCAGCATGTTTGGTTTCTCCTGAGGCCTCTCTCCTTGCTTGCAGATGGGCATCTTCTCACTGGGCACACACATCGTCATTCCTGTGTGTACCAGTACATCCCTGATGTCTCTTTGTATGTCCTCACCTCCTCTTTTATAAAGACACTGTCCAAATTGGATTAGCACCCACTCTGATGGCATTCTAACTCAATTACCCACTTAAAGGCCTATTTCCAAATCCAGTCACATTGTATTCTAAGGTACTGGGGGTTAGAGCTTCTACATATGAATTGTGGGGGCACACAATCTGTTCAAAATACTATTAATTTCCAGCTGGATGTTTAGGCCTAGAATTGCCAATTAGATGGAAAACCCACTCCCTTACCACTAAAGACCTTACATGCACTTGAAGCCAGGGCTACCAGGGCCAAATACAGATGTCCATGGAAAGCCTCATACCCATCACTGCCTCATCATGCCTCAGGGCTATGAAGAGCCTGGGAGACACAGGCCTGTGAGAAAGGGAAGGAAGTTAGGATAGAAATCCTAGCCAACTCTATGGCAGAACACTGGAGAGGATGAAAAGTCACTGTCCACTGCTCAAATAGTGGGGTTGAGTTATGTGGGACTTGGGTCATTGCTTATTCCCACAGAGGTTGAAATGGTTAGTGGGATACACTTTGTGGTGAGACTTATTTTTAGGTGGAGAGCAGCATTGTGTTCAGAGTAATCACTGCATTGGAAGAAGGCAATTATAAAATCCCATGAATATTTATTTACTTGCTGCTTCCTAAGCATAAGAAAACTGTAAACATACCTGTTCCAGACTTTGGAATACTCCCCTTTTTTTCAATTTATTTGGCTTAGGTAGGACTGGGGATAGGGAGGGTCAACATAGGCAGGTACAAAGTTGAATCAGATCCAGTTCACATGAAATAACTATCTAGTAGACAGATAAAGCATGTTCATAAATTAGATCCAATGACATATTCCAGGAAAGTCCTTTGTGAAGTGTAGGGTGCTGCATAAAGGTAAATTTTTCTCATAAATCACAGTACTGAGTATCATAATACGCAGTGATGCTGGTGAGAGACAAAGTGCAATGGGAGAGCAGATGACTCATCCCTATTAGCATCTTGCACTGTGTTGGGCTAAAGTAGACACAATAAATCATTAACAGGTAACATTAGGCCCAGGAAGGTCTTCTTTATCTACCCTCCAGGAATCTTAGGAGAAGATCAAAATTCTTGCTTTATGTTCTGCCCTCTCTTCTTTTAGATGATAATCCAAACATAACACCAGCAGTACCATGAAGTGATACAAGAACTTGGGTCAAATCTCAGTTCCACCCCTTGCCAATCACATCATAGGAACACTTCTAGCTATGGTGCTGGGTTTCTATTTCCTCAGCTGTTAATGGAGTTAACATTTTCTACTTTATATCCTGTTATGTGACTTTTAAGTGCAATCATTTTATGTATAGCATAGAGCATAGTTCTCAGTACAAAGTAAATTATTTTTTTGTGGCTTTCTCTGTTTTCAGAGCAATTCCTGGACTGGAGGTGTGGTATACACCCCTTAATAAATTTTACATTCACCTTCTCCTTTTCTTCTTAATTGCACAATGAATTTAACTTTGTAAATTAGGTAAAAGGCAGTAGTGAGGGGTCACATAGTCAAAGAATGGTGCAGTATTCTTTCAATTTCCTTGAGTCCATGGAATTTTGTGTGCATATGAGGGGCAGGTGTTCTTGAGCATTGACTACCACTTGACCAACTCTTATTCCCCCACAAGTCATCTTTGTTGCAGAGTACAACAACATTGAGGGCCTGGGACCACTTGTGTGACTTTCTTGCTTCAAGGTATCAGAGTGCATGTTTGTTCAAAAGGAAGAGGATTTTGATCCAATTTTACCTTAATCACTTAATATGATCTTGAACAATTAATTAAATTTCCTTGAGTCTCAGTTTCCTGATCTATAATGTGCATGTGCTAGCAAAACTAATCATACAATCAACCTGTAAGGATTGTATTGAATAACATTCTGTTATTATCCCTACCATTATTAGTCATCCAATATTTTGAGTAGTGATAGCACAAGGAAATTGAGTTCTCAGGATAATGGCTCAATAAACAACTTTAACATAACAACAACAATTTTATCCATAAACTAGAGGCCCAGTGCATGAAATTCATGCACAGGGGCAGGAGTATCCCTCAGCCTAGCTTGCACCCTCTTAAGCCTGGACCACTTGGGATGGGGGCCTAAACCAGCAGTCAGACATTCCTCTTACAATCCGGGACCACTGGCTCCTAACCGCTTGCCTGCCTGCCTGCCTGCCTGATTGCCCCTAACCCCTCTGCCTGCCTGCCTCATCACTCCTAACTGTCTCTGCTTGCTGGCTGGATTGCCCCCTAACTGGTCCTCTGCTGGCCTGGCCGCCCCCTAACTGCCCTCCTGCCAGCCAGGCAACCCCCTAACTGCATACCTGCCGGCCCTTTTTGCCCTTAACCATCTCTGCCTCAGCCCCTGCCACCATGGCTTTGTCTGGAAGGAAGTTGGACGTCCGGAAGATGTTGGGTCGACCCGGTCTAATTAGCATATTACCCTTTTATTAGTATAGATATTATTTTTCTTCCATGCTAAACTTACTAATTTTAATAATTTATAAAAAAATAGATTTGAAGTATAGCTTGTAATGCCATGTCAATATTTTGGTTACTTGTCACAAAATGTAAAAAATATATTGGTTGTCTCAGAGGAAAAATATTTAGATTATTGTTAAGTTATCTTATAATATGTCATTTGAACATGTCAACTAAGATTAGGAGTAGAGACTTGCTACTTAATGATTTTTGAGGCAGGTTTTCTTCTTCCCTTTATTCATTCATTCAGTTAATTAACAATTTAGTTCTGTCTATGGATTATACTTTCTTTAAGGTAATAGTAAAATAGTGATAAATAAAGCGGTTATAAACCCTGCTTTCATTCAACTTATGTTCTATTGCATTCTAGAAGGATTGATAGACATATAACAAATAATTGATTTCAACATATTACAATATAAAGGAAATAAAGAGGGTGATAGGTAATAACAATGTATGCATATGGGGACTGGTTTACTTAGATAAAATAATCAGAGACACCTCATTGAAAAAGTTATGTTTAAGCCATATTTTGAATAATGCTTACTGTTAAAATCTGACACTCTTCACTTTCCAGGTAAAACTGGGAAGTCATTTTTTAGATGGCAGACTGTATGCCAGGCAGAAATTTCCAGATAAACTCTTCTTTGATTTTTGCAAACTTTTAGACTATAAACACTAATCCCAATCAAAAGTGAATCAATCACCTCAGCTAATGAAACAAACATGCTTCCAGTAAATTGGCAGGTGAGCTTTTCTGAAATGTCTAAAGATATTAGACACTGAATAATGACAAACCTTTTAAAATTCATAGCCAAGCTCACTGGTACTCACTTGCACTCTCCCTTACATAAGGGAGAAAATATCCAGAGACCATAAACAGAGAGGGAACAAACTAGTGATAAATAAGTGCTGAGTGGTTGGTTTGCAGGCATTTGCCAAGACCAGCTATCCAGAGTCTTGAGATTTAATGTCTTTAGACCCACAGAGGGTGAAGAGTTAGAATTTAGGATGCTTATGTACATATAGCTGAGAACCTCAAAGGCTGTATTTATGTTAAAGGGTAGTTTAGAGAGAATAAAAAGCCTGCCAGCAAAGCAAAGTCACAAGGAGAATTGTTTGTTTATTGGTGTTAGCTCTGGAGGGAGCGAATAAATGTCTCAGTGAGAATTTGTAACTATCAGCCATACATCAAGCAGGTTTGGAGTGTGAAACTATACACTGTGTGGTTTGTAAAATTTCAAGTATAAAATGTATTATAAGTAATTTGGGATTTATGGTGTTTCAGGAATGCTGGTAGTAGTGTAAATGTAAATTCCCCTTAGAGAAAATAAGACACCAAGGTTGAGAAAATCACAAACAGCAGAATTAGATACCAGACTTCATGTTTTGGGAGCTATTATACAGAAGATAAGAATATTTAACATGTTTAAGGAAATACAACATAGAGCCCAAAACACGAGCCCAGAATATTATTATTAAAAAAAGATTCAATGTATTTGAAAAGAACCATATTCAACTCCCAGAAGTTAAAAAATAATTACTTAAAAAGTATATCACCCCCCCACCCCCCCACCCCCAATGCTCTCTCATCTGGTTTAGAAAGAAGAATAAAAATAGGTAAATAGATAATTAGTGAATTGTCCAAGATATTAGAATAACTTATACAGAATGCAGCACAAAGAAATGAAAACATTAGAGACATGGACAATAAAATGAGAAGGACTAACATGGTCAAAATGAGACCCAGAGAAGAGAATATGGATAATGTTAAAAAGGCAATATATTATATTACACGTGAGAGTGCTCTAGAACTGGTTAAAAATACATCCTCAGAGTCAGAAAACAAAGATATCTCAAGTCAATGAATAAAAACAACATATATCTAGATGTGCAGTGGATAAAATGTAGGGCCTTAAAGACCAAGAGAAGATCTTAAAAATAGTCAGAGAGGGAGTAAATGAGTGTAGGAATAACAGTTAGACTTATCATAGTAAAAGTCAGAACGATATTTCAAAATTGACATAAAGTAGCTGTCAACCCACAAGAAAACACAAAAAGATAATTCAATAAAATAAGATAAATAATTCATGAACAAAATAAGAATTTTAACAAGAGACAGAAACATAAAAACAAACCAAACAGAAATCCTGGAGCTGAAAAATTTAATAAATGAAAACTGCAATAGAGAGCATCTACAGCAGAAGAGATGAAACAGAGGCTAGAATCCGTGAGCTGGAGGATGGGAACTTTCCAATAACACAGTCAAAGGGAAAAAAAAAGAATGAAATAAAAGAGGAAAGCCCAAGTGATATATCAGACAAATACTGTATATCACTTGCATGTGAAATCTAAAAAAGCTGAACTCATCAAAACAAAGTAGAATTGGGGTTTCCAGGTCCTGGGGGTTTGGGGAATTAAGAGATATTGTTTAAGGGTAACAACTTGCAACTTACATATACGTTATGGAGATCTAGTGTATATCATAATGATTATCATCAACAGTGCTGTATTATAAACTTCAAAGTTACTGAGACTAGATCTTAATTCTTCTCACCGCAAAAATTAAATAATTACATGAGGTGATAGAAATGTTAACTAATGCCATAGGGGTAATGGTATTGCAATATGTATAAATATATTATATAAATGCATTGTACAGTTTTAAGTTATGCAATATATGTCAGTTATATCTCAAAAATAAATAAGACATAATTAAGACTTTTATCAATGAAAAAAATAAAATATGATAAAGAAAGGCTCAGAGTAAAAGAATATGTTATTAGTGCTGAGAAAAAAAAAAAACAAGTCGATCAATGGAATAAAACAGTCTCCAGAGTCATATAAACTTTAAAACTTTTGTATGTCAGAGGTTACATAGTACTACACATGAGTGAAGGACAAACAAGTTAGTGAATGTTGCTTGGCTAATTGGCATGCACTTGGGAAGCAATAAAATTAGATCCCCAATTAATCTGTAGTGTAAAAGTTAATTTCAAACAGACTAAAAATCATAATT
>NW_005353349.1:271994-302127 GCF_000412655.1 Myotis brandtii
TCTTTTAGAATTTAGGGTTTGAAAGATTTCGTAAATTAGGCACAAATTGCATAAACCAGAAAGCAAGATTTGGTAAAATTTGACTACTTTTAATAAAAATAAACGTTTATTTAAAGAGAACATTGCAATCTATAAAACAATTATCTAGAATGTAAAAAAAAAAAAGATTAAAAAAATCATATAGTCAAATGACTCAATAAAGCATAGCAAGAACCTCCCACAATCAGTTCTCAGGAGAAACATGAAAGGAAAATGAAAGATCTTAAACTTCAATGGTAAACTGAAATAGGTAAATTAAATCACTTGGTGATATCCTACATCTATAACACAGGTCAACATTTGAAAGTCTGATAATCCCAAGAGTTGGTGAAAATATGGTGTAACAAGAACTCATACACAGCAATTAAACTCTGAGGTATATACTTTCAGCTCAGAAACTCTCAATAGTTTACACTAATTCACACACAGGAGTGCTCAGCACTTAAAAGAAACAAAGAACAGGACTTCAAACAAACAAAATACCTACAAAAAGTCCAAAACAATTTAAATGACCATTAAAAGAATAAACAGGTGAATTACAGGATACTCATCCAATAATAATAAAATTATATAGAAATGCACTACAGCTCAAGTCACCAATGTCAATGATTCTTACAAATCTTATTTGAAAAACAAGCTGCTGTGGAATATTATATAGTGCAACTATGTATAAACACACACACAATATTTCATGGAAAATACAAGAATAGCTAGACAAACTATTACAATAATAGAATTAGTAAGGTTTTTGGATGTAAGATGAATGTGTAAAAACCAACTTCATTTCTACCAACAACAATGAATTACGACACAATAATATGTCATTTTTCACTAATTATAACAACAAATACCTAAAATATCTGCATTTGCACCTGCATATACAGTAACCATTTTCAAATATGAATAGGTATTGTCAATACCAAATGCCAAATAGTGCTTTCCTTTGAAGGAGAGGGCAGAAAATACATTCAGGGAAGCAAAGTAAAGGTGTCAACTACTCAGGTAACATTTTATTTCTTAAAGGGAGAGTTGTTTTATTATTCATTATATAACTTTTTATGTCTTTAACACTGCATAATACTTTTCAAAATCTTCATCCGAGAGGATATTTTTTCATTGATTTTAGAGAGAGTGAAAGGGAGTGGGAGAGAGAGAGAGAAACATCAATGTGAGAGAGACACATCTATTGGTTGCCTCCAGCATACATCCAGACTGGGGCCAGGGAATGGACCTGCAGCCCAGGTACATGCCTTTGACTGGGAATTGAACTCGAGACCCTTTGGTGCACGAGGATGATGCTCTAACTACTGAAAGCACTGGCCAGGGCTGCACAATGCATTTTTTAAAAATCTGATAAGATCCGACCATCTGAACCCAGGTTTGTATTGAAGACAGGAGACAAGGAAAGCCAAGTTCAGGTTCCCATTCCAGCCCTATTCCCTTAGGAGGCCAGGGGAGGAGGTCAAATGAAGATATTAACCTACACTCTGGAGGAGGAAGCATAAATCAGAGGCTCCATGTTGATACTGTTTGGGGTTGCTGTGGTTTCTTCTCACATGTCACATATTTGTTCACACGACCCTTATTAAGATTTTCCCCTTAGAATTTCTTCCCAGGATGGAAGCTAACTTTTCTTTCCTGGAATTAATTTATGGTTTTCTGTCTTTATTTCCATCCTATAACTTCCTATCTTGGATTACATTATTTGTGCACATGCCTTTTCTCTATTTCTCTCCCTCAGCAGGTAGTGTGGATTCCTTAAAGCACAGTGTGGTGAGTGCTCAGTAAGCATCCTCTGGGAAAGGGGACAGCGTGGTCTAGGTAGTGGGAAGAACGCAGGCCATGAGAGCCAGGTAAACCCAGACACAAATCATAGCACTAGCACCTGCCAGCTCTGTGGCCCTAGGGTGTGACTTCACTTCTGTGAGACTCATTTCTTCAGTTGAAGAGTGGAGACACTTACACCTAAAATTTCAAGAGGTTGTGTTGTGAGGAATAAAAGTGTCAAAGACAGTGCCTGACCCAGAGCCAGCACCCAGTGAACATCCGTCCCTTCCCTCACCCCTTCCTTCTTTTACTTTGAAAGATACTCTAAGTGGCATCTCCAGTAATGAGAGTTGTATCAATGCCAACGTTATGGAAAATGCAGGTTTAATGGTAATCTCTCTACATAGTGAGCATAATTGCTTTTGAATAAACATCCATTTTACTTGCAGAGTAATGAGGGCTTACAGATAATGATTTCATGCACTGAGCACTCGCACTTGGAAGCCAGGTATAATTCTGCCAAGGGCGGATACTCAGGAACGGATACGATTCAGCCCATGAAGATTCCCAAGGACCCGGGCACACATAGCCCTCGGCTCTGTTCCTCCAGTGCAGGAAGCGCACACACCTCTGGGTCACAGGGCCACTTTTCTGCCTCTGCAGTGGCCTCATTCTCAAAATCAGCCTTAATTAATATGCAAAATAAGCACAGCTCTCTACCTTCTCAACACTCAGAACAGCCTCTTTAAGATCTGAAGGTTTTCCTGTGTTTCAGGGAAGATATGGAAACAGTTCATCTTTTACAGCACACATTCCGGATTGAGGTCAATGTGTCTTTCTTGTTAGAGGACCGCCACCTGACAAGCACATTACATATTAATCAAGCAGCACAAGCTTTCTTCTTCCTCCCAGGATAGCTAGCCAGTGATGTTGATGATACAGTCAGGTTTCCCCCGAGTTTTTTCCTTCTCTAGGCAAAACACACCTTGGTGTTGTTGTGTTTTGTGTGTGTGTGTGTGTTTTTGTTTTTTTAATCACGGTTCAAAATAGTGAAGATAGAACATATTCAAAAGTGATATGAGAAAAGGAACAATAGTCTAGATAGATTCAGAGTAAAAACTCATAGAACAGGACTATCACCTCCCTTACCATTTATACAAAACTTCTGTTAATGCAGCCTGAGAGTGTCTTAGAGTTTTGGTGACATTTTTCCACTTCTGACTAAATACTAATAAGCTCAGCAGGAACTAAAGTCCATAGTTCTTCTTCACATGGCCTGCTGCTGTGCCCATTCCCCCCATACTCACATGATTCATCACCTTGACAGGTGTTTATGAAGTGCTCACCCTGTGCAAGGTGCTGTGCTAGCTGCGGGAGAGATAACTTAAGAGACAACTCTCAGTCTGTTCTCAGTCTAGTCAGGGCAACAGGCAATTGCACACAGTAGGATACAGTCCACAAGAAGTATGGGAAGAGGTTCCCAGAGCAGAGGATGGAACCCATCCTTGGAAAATCTGATCAGGCTTCCGAGGTGAAGTGATACTGAAGAATGCATGGGAATTAGCTGGGCCAGGAGCGTAGAGCAGCCAAAGCAGAGAGAGCCTGACTTTCCTCATGGATAGTGGCCAGGTTCCCGGGTAAGTATCCCAAGAGAAACTCAATATTAAAAATCACACAGCATTATGTATTAGAATGGAGTCAGGAAGGCACACCCAGGAATAAGGGAAAAACCACAGACCACTTCTTCGTGGAATGTTGGAAAACTTCTGGAAGAGCAGGTATTTGGAAAATATAATCAGCCACATAAGCAATGAACAACATGGACACATAGAATATAAGAGGTTGGGAGAAGGCCAGAGATAGAACGTCATCTTCAGCTTGTTAGATTTTTGTTTTTGCTGAAATCCCCATTTCCCATTATTCATATCTGTCCCCATTCCTCTCACCTGGGTTTTCTGCCAAGGTAGAGGCAACCTGGAGAAACAAGTCTTGAGCATATCAGGAAATGTGCTATTATGTACAAGTGATATAATGTTTTAATCTGTTAAAAGTTAACAGTCTAGAGCCAGGAAGAGTTATAGATAAGGGAGAATTGATAGGCCTAGTGTATGTGATATGATGTGGGATCAAACAACAAAGGTTAAAGTCCTGACTTTGGGATCTTGAACAAGCTCTAAAACCTTGTTAAGATTTCATCCTCTCATCTATAAAATTTACATAGTTGTAAGGCTGAATTACTATAAAGAAAAAATCAAATATGAATAAAGTGAGCTCTTATTAGTGATTTACATCTCTGGTCAAACACAAGATTTTAAACTCCAAGAGGACAGGAATCTAATCTTTCTTTTTTATCTGATGACCCCAGTGCCTAGAACAGTGATGGAGAACCTATGACATGCGTGTCAGAGGCGACACGTGAACTCAATTTTTGGTTGATTTTTCTTTGTTAAATGGGCATTTAAATATATAAAATAAAAATCAAAAATATACATCTTTGTTTTACTATGGTTGCAAATATCAAAAAAATTCTATATGTGATACAGCACCAGAGTTAAGTTAGGGTTTTTCAAAATGCTGACACGCCGAGCTCAAAAGGTTCGCCATCACTGGCCTAGAACAATGATCAGCTCATAGAAGAGGCTCAAATACTTATCAAATAATACTTGTATAATGAAGGATTGGTTGGAATGCTTATTCAACTATACATAAGCCGAAAGGCCCAGAGTTCATGTGTATTGGGATGTGGGTGCGGGTCAGGAGGCATTTCTCCAGGGAATGTTGACAGGATAGGTTCCTAGAAGTGCATTGAGATCACAGACTCATTAAACTAGGCTCCCAGAAAGTGTCTGATTTGACTCTATATAATCACACTTATAAAAGAAATATATGAGAACCTGAAGTTCAGAGACATGAACTGATGAACTTCGGGTCATGATAGATGAAAAATGGCAGGAGAAAGAATAGAGTTCTTCCCATTTCCTTGGTGACTCTCTCCCCCCTCCAACTCTCTCTCTCTTGCTCGCTCTTCCTCCCCCCTCTTTCTGTGTGTGTGTGTGCGTGCGTGCACGTGTATGTGTGCAGGTGTGTGTGTGTGTGTGTGTGTGTAGGGTGGTACTTTATCTGTTATGCATTATGGTTATAACTCTGGGTGGCATTTATTCAGATCTCATTTTGGAGACCCACTAACTTAGCTGGTCCATAATCCAAAGATAGATAGTAATGTAGTAAATAAGGAAATCTTTGTAATGTAGGATCACATTTATTATTATAGAAGAATCTTTTGATTTACATAAACGATGGCCTTTTTGAATATTCATCTCCTTTATGAAGGCTGCCTACAGAGAACTCAGAGCAGAGCCTTAAGAAAGCCTTCATTTAAGAGAAAGATCTTATAGAAGCTCTTAAAGAATAGTATTAAAGAGTAAGAGTGCTCATTGTTGGGGCTTTTATTCTTTATTACAAAGGGAATTTAAAAAATTGTGAGAAGAAAGGCTTATTACAGGGGAAATAGCTATTTGAAAGTTTTTTTTAAGGAATGGAAGATCACAGAGGTTGAGCACCCACAGCAAACTTATGAAGGAGGTATCCTGTATCCCATTTGATAGATAGTAAATTAATTCAAAGAGTATTTCTACTGGGCCAGTACTCCAGGCTCTGGCAAGGGGCTCTCTAGTGATTCTCAACCTTGGTTGCATATTACAATGACCCAAGTGACTTACACAATACTGGAATCCCATCCACAGAGATATATATAATTTGTTTTACTTAGGGGAAACACCTGCACAATGAAATTTTTGAAAGCTCTCCACATGATTCTAATATGCAATCAATGTTGATACCTATTGCTCTAGATCAGTGGTTCTCAACTTTCCTGATGCTGCAACCCTTGAATACAGTTCCTCATGTTTTGGTGACTCCCAACCATAAAATAATTTTCATTGCTACTTAGTAACTGTAATTTTGCTACTGTTATGAATCATAATGTAAATATCTGATATGCAGGATATATTTTCATTGTTACAAATTGAACATAATAAAGCATAGTGATTAATCACAAAACAATATGTAATTGGAGTATGTGTTTTCCAATGGTCTTGGGCGACCCCTGTGAAAGGGTTGTTCGACCCCCAAAGGGGTTGCAACCCACAGGTTGAGAACCGCTGCTCTAGACCAAGGATTCACAAACTTTTTCTGTAATGGGTCAGAGATTAGAAAGTTTAGGCTTGGCTGGAGCCATACAGCCTCTGTCTCAGTGACTCACCTTTGCCACTGTAGCACAAAAGCAGCCACAGGTGATATGTAAGTAAATGCACATGGACATAGTCCAATGAAACTCTGTTTACAAAAAGCAGCCTGCAGTTTGCTGACCCACGTCTAAACTCCAAAGCCATCATCTTGAATTGAAAGGGTACAAATTTGAAGCCAGGTGATCTTGTTTTGTGAAAGGAGGGTTGGGTTGGTTGGGGAGAATGATTCAAGATGAAGTAACAATTGTCAAAAAAAGGTCAGTTTTTAAAAACATGTGTAATGTATGTTGTTTTCATTGAGAAGTTCATTTTATATTTTAAGAAAGGTCCAGTGTGGCTAATATTAAGATTTTTAAACACTGGTTTAAATGTGCACGGTTATGCTTCTGTTCAAATATGTTGTGTAGCTATGTAAACACACATTTTTATAGTTGATCTATTGAGAGCATTTTACACCAAAGATTCATGGTCCACATCATATTTTTGCTCCTGTATTTAGAGTAAATACTGGGGCGTGCATGCTCATAATTTGTTACCATCATTTCTCAGACTGTTACCTTTGACAAAAAGTAATATGTTGGGGGCAGCCAGAAGTTTGCCTTCCTTGCTGAAAAGCAAAGGGCTTAGATTTAAATGATAATTTGTGGTTTTCCAAATTAGTTGTTGGCATATCTCTGAGCTTGCCATAATCAGACCATGACCTCTGCTTTTTTTTCTGTGGCAATGTTGTGACATTCCTCAGTCTTTCCAGCACTGTTTAATTTTAGACCCCCCAGGTCCAACCAGGCCTGAACATGGCAGGGAAAACATTAGGAGGGTTAGCACCAATGGAGGGACAGAGAGCTTTACTTGGTTGAGTTGCCACACAGTCCTATGCAGGGTGCAAGGAGAGAGCAGGACATGTATACATTCAGAGCTCTCAGCTTTCCATCACCCTGTGCCTTGATTGTTTGGTCTATACATGCAGCTTCTGCCTCGACGCCGTGTTTGCTGCTGCTGTTGCCTCTACTTCTAAGCTTTTCACCCCTGCATTGTGCTTTACCCATAGGTTCTTGAGGACATTGGGATTGGGGTCTGGCTCTAAAATCCAGTCCAGTGGTCACCCAGTGACAATGATGATAATGATATTAATGGTTACTAGTAATTATGCTATCAGTTAATACTGTGAGAGCTTTCTAAGTGCAAATTGATCAAAGTATTTTATGTGTATTATTTGGGCATTAATAGGATATAGCCCTTTGGAGAGAAGATACCATAGTCACTCCTTAAAGCACCCATATCCTGTTAATATCTATAATAATAAAAGTGTAATATGCTAATTAGACCAGACAGCTGAACAACCTTCCAGCCATCACTCTGGATGTATTTTCGGACGAAGCCGCGGTGGCTGGGGCCGAGGTAGAGGTGGCTAGGGGTGATCAGGCAAGCAGGCGAGCAGTTAGGGGAGATCAGGCAGGCAGGCAGAGTAGTTAGGGGCGATCAGCCATGCAGGCAGGTGAGCAGTTAGGAGCCAGCAGTCCTGGATTGTGAGAGGGATGTCCTGGATTGTGAAAGGGTGCAGGCCAGGCTAAGGGACCCCACTCTCGTGCATGAATTTTGTGCACTGGGGCTCTACTATATATCCTGTATAATAAAGAGGTAATATACAAAGTGACCCTCACTTCGTCACACAGTCACAAGATGGCTGCGCCCACAGCCGAGGCAGGTTTCCTGTAAGACAAGATGCCTGCGCCCACAGCAGAGGTGGGGTTCCTGTAATGAGCTATAGCAAGTGATTGGCAAGGACCTGAGGCTTGCGTGGCGCTGGGCCAGGGCAGGGGACCTTAGGCTGCATCCCCCATCCTAGGCTGGGGGACCTCAGGCCACACCCCTTGCCCCAGCACCAGGCCAGGGGACCTCAGGCCATGCCCTCTACCCCGGTGCCGGGCTGGGGGACCTGAGGGTGTGCCAGGGGACTTGAGTCTGTGCCCCCAACCCAGTGGGGTTTGATGGGGGTGGGGCCAGCTGGGTCTGGATCTCGCCCAATAGGGGTGGGGCCGGCCAGGTCTGGGTCTCGTGCGATTTCGAGGTGCACATAGGTGGGCGGGGACTTGACTCTGGGTCCCATGGTGTGCCCCAGACTCTGACAGGAGGAAAGATTTTCATATACATTTTAATAATTTTCTTTCATCTCTGACACTTCTATTATAGAGAAAGGGCAAATAGCAATATTAAAACATTTCCTCTAATTAACTCCCTTTTAATGTGCAGGAATTTCATGCACCAGGCCACTAATATATATGTGCGTGTGTGTGTGTGTGTGTGTGTGTGTCCGGCCTTCCTTATCATGGCTGGACACTTGCTTTGATATGGTTCTTGTGGAATCCTTCTGTTACTGTCTATATACTTTATTGTGAACAAATCAATCTGATTAAAACATCCCTTGACCTTTGATAAAGATGGGCATTCAATCCAGTTTGAAAACTATTCTTTGGATACTCTAGAGCACAAAAAGCCATAGGGATTCCTCTGTGGAGGAGCATTTACATATCTACACAAAGTATTGGAACAGAAGGTAGCTTCAGTATTTAAAAAATCTTAATGTTGCAGGGCATCCAGAGCTTAGGTCAGACCTGCTGATTATCCAGTCCAGGAGCCTAAGCCTAATCTCTCACGCTGTGTGGCATGATTCCCTTAATGTGGGTGGTACCTGTGCCTATTTATCATGAGCATGGAGAACACGAAGATGAGAATCACCACTCAGGATGAGTTCAGAGTCTAATGTGGCAGATAGATTGTGTAAGCACAATATCCTCATCAACAGCACCACTGCCATTCTCAATGACAAGACCAATGTTGCCACCACCATGACCATGACCATCACCTCTCCCCTCACTGCCATCACCACCCTCTCAGCAACAAGACTGCCAGTGATACCATGTGACCTGTGCTAGTGAGGAAGGGCCTGATGGAGGCAGGAAGACTGCACAGAGCAGGTGTGTTTGAACTAAATATTCCAGGATACATACACACATAGATATTTATCAAACAGAGGAGCCCGTGTGATGGCATTGTAGTTTTCTGAGCTGAAAAGAGACTGCAGTTCCTGAAAAAGGTGTTTATTTCTCCTGGTGGCTATCAGTTTGTCTTGCTTTAGATCTCATTTCTTGCATCCTAAGCAATATAATGCTCTAAAAAGAAATATCTCTGTGGTGCCTTTAAAACACAGTTTTCACTTAACTATATTATGAAATTGATGTTTTATATTACCACTAAAAGTAGCATTGGGCCAGTCAAACATATTGTTTTAAAATAACCTGAATTTAAAAATTAGTGCAAAGATCAAATTTCTATTTCAGTCAAACAAGATGCTTATAAAGTTAAAAAAAATGACTCTGCATTGTTATTGAAGTTAGTAAAGTGGTTATAATGTTCACAAAAGCCATTCCCAAAACTCTTTCCAGCTGAAGCTGTTGATTGAGCCTTGATTAGTAAGCTGGTAGCTCACAGAATCACAGAACATGAGCAATCACGGGGACCTTAGAGCTCCCTCACTGGGCAGCACAATGGAGCAGGTGAGTACAGAGATTCTGGATCCTGGCTATAGGGCCTTGGCTAAACAATTTGTCAAATATGAATAATAGCTCCATTTAACCATTGAACTCTTAGGTTGAAATAAGCTGAAAGAAGTGAATGAGCAGTGTTCATTTTATTTTAAGAGGTGGATACTGAGGCTCAGAGAAGCTGACTTCTGAAAGTCACCTAGGGAGTTGGTTGCAGGAAACCACCATGACTCAGATAGCTCACTGCCCTTGTACTGAGCAATTCCATCTGTTAATGTAGGAATAATAAGGGACACGAGGCTGATTCTAAAGCACCAGGCCAGACCTACCTTCTACCAAGTCCAAGGTGACTAAGGGGAAGGGGTGGGATCAGAGTGTTCTTCTTCAGTCCACTCAAGCCTTTCCAGTACCCAGCACTCTCCCAAGGGTATTTTACTACCTCTTGTCCCATGACGGCTCCACACTGTAAGAGGTGTTGCCAAAGCTACAGCTACTATAGTTATTAACATTTTATGAGCTTGTTATTCACCCCTTAAACTCCTTAATGTGAAGCAGTGTATTTTAACAGCACAGCACATACCTAATTGATTCTGCTATAAAAAAAAAGGTTGCTGGACTCCTAGGATTTCTGTCTTTGCTTCTGAGTCTACAAGGCATTAATGAAGGCAATATAGATTTATGGACTTAGAAGTGGTACAAGACAGCTCAAATTTTTCTTACTGGAGATTGCACAATTATGTTAATTCCAATGAACCTTTCTCCTGCTGTCATGAATGATGACCTCTGTTTAACCTTTGGATTTTTCCCCCTGCAGATGCATCATCTAATGTCAAATTCTAAGGGACCCAACACTTTTACTTCATGAGATGGTAACACATATTTGGACTCTGGATCTTTAGACTGTCAACCTTCACTTATGGAAGTTTTGCCAATGGCTTTTCTCATCTCTTGTGAAATAAATATCATTGCTTTGAAATCAGCTCCAGCCCCAAAGTTGGAAGGTTTATGCCCTAGTTGTATGAGATACCCTCAGCCTCTATCCTCTAATCTTTAAAATGAAAACCATAGTATTTGTTCTGTATGAGGCATAGGACTTTAGTTAGTGGTCACATGAAGATTGGAACTAGATTCCTTTACTTTAATGAAATATTACTTAGAAATAGGTTCATGAAAGTGCTTTAACAATGGCAAAGAAATATACAAGCAAGAGAGATTATGATTACTAACATTCACTGGGCAATTTACTGAATTTCTTTTTATATTACAAAATGATTGAAGTGCATCTGAGGCTAAAATTATTTTATGTCTTGAAGTTTTTTTTAAAAAAATGGTGATGATTATCCTTGTGAACTAAGTATGCATTTTGAATGTGCCTTAGGCCATAGGACGGAGCTGGTGACCAGTGTTGTACAGATGATGTGAATATCAATACAATTTGTACCTGGGATGAGAGAATGAATCCTTTTTTTTTTTTCCTGAAGAAAGGTTCTTATTTTTTCTCTTCTTCAGTTTCTTGCCTTGTAGAAGGGTAAAGCTTAGATACCCAATTAGGAAAGAATAAAAAAATGGGCTCAGCTGGTGTGGCTAAGTGATTGAGCACTGACCTATGAAACAGGAGGTCATGGCTCCATTCCTGGTCAGGGCACATATCCTAGTTGTGGTCTCAGTCCCCATTAGGGGGTGTGCAGGAGACAGCTGATCAATGATTATCATTGATGTTTTATCTCTCTCTTTCCCTCTCCCTTCCTCTCTGAAATCAATCAATATATGTATATTTTAAAAAGTGGGAGTACCCACTTTCCCATGGCAATAATGTGATGGAAATATGTGATAAGTTGGGTTTTCAAATACATGAATCACTTAAGAAGTAAATATATAAATGAGGATGCTAAGCATGGATCTTCCTTCCTTTTCTCTTCCCACAAATATTTATCAAGTGCCCCATTTTATGTCAAGTCCTGTGTTGGGCACATGTTTTCTGATTCAGGGTTCTCCCAGTTTAGCTGAGGACAGAGGCATATAAACCCCTAATTATAATATAATGTGGTAACTTTATGCTATAAAAGGCAAGGGCAAGGACTGAAGGAGTAAAGACAAAGTCAGTGATGGCTGGGTAGAGGAGGGGATGCTCAAGTTGTCTTGAGCAATATGTAGGAACTTACCAGATGGGGGAGAAATGGGCAGCGTGTTTGGTACAGAGGGAAGTGGGTGTCCAGAGGCAGTATGTTGCATAAAACACTTGATACAGTGTATAAATGGAAAATTGTTTGATGTTCTTGGAATTACAGAACTGGTCTAGGAGAGAAGCAAGAGATTATACTGCAAGATTAGGCAGCAGTCTTTGAAGGTCATATGATGTTGAACATTCCCACATAAGGTAGAATTTCAATGTTGCATCTGAAGTGGGCAGGTGGAATCCATACATGGAAGAATTATGATAACAGTAGGATCTTAGTGGTCAAAGTACTTGGTCTCTTTACTTATAAAATGGTGATAATACTATCTCTCACAGAGGGTGGTTTTGAGGCTTTTGTCTTTTTAAAGTGCTGAACATGAAGAAGGCAAACTGTCGAGGATCAGCTTCTCCTACACCTCCACCCCCACCCCCAGTGCTCTAGACCAGCGGTCCCCAACTGGAGGTCTGTGGACCACTGGTGGTCTATGAGGTCTGAAAAGTTGGCAACCGCTGCTCTAGACAGCCTCACTTCTCATGATCGCAGTCTTGGCCCCGAAATTGCCACCCTTATCCTGAGTCCTTCCAGGTAATTACTATTAACCTGCCAATAAACACACACACACACACACACACACACACACACACAACTGTTCTATATTTTCTTTGGTTTAGAAAAAAATACTCCTTTTACCACATTCTCTTCCATCTATGACCTGACTTTTTCCTTTACTTTCATAGGAGAATTTCTTGAAAGAGATACCTATAGCTTCTGTCACATATTCCATTCTAATCAAGCTTCCATTGCCACCACCTCCAGAGACTGTTCATGTCAAGGTTATCAGTCATCCCCAGTGGTCACTTCCCAGTTCTTCTGTTCCTTTCCCTCTCAGCAGTGACTGATAGGGCTGCTTTCTCTCTGTAGAGTAAAATATTTCCTTCTCTTGGCTTCACTAATTTCACAATGTGCTGATGTTCTTCCTATCTCTCCACAGCCCCAGCTCATTCTCTTTTGCTCACTCTGATTGGTGGACTACCCTAGTCCTCTGTTCTGGACCCTTTTCTTTACAACTATGCTCTCATATAGTCTGATGACTTTCAATGTCATGGACAAACACATTCATGTCACCAGCTCCAATCCTCTCACAGGCCTCAAGCAGCACTTAAAATACTACAAACTTTTGCACTGGCCAGTTTTGCTCAGTGGCTAGAGTGTTGGCCCTTGGACCGAAAGGTTGTGGGTTTGATTCCTGGTCAATGGCATATACCTGGGTTTCAGGTTGGATCCCCAGCTCCAGTTGGGTGCATGTGGGAGACAAACAATCGATGTGTCTCATGTCAATGTTAATCTCTCACCCCCCCCCCTCTCTTCCCCTCTGTCTAAAAATCAATGGAAAAATATCCTCAGGTGAGGATTAAAAAAAAAAAAAAGACAAACTTTTTACCACAATTATGACAAAGTAGAGTTCCTACTTCACATTCTTTCCTGTGTTTTTTATCTCATCATATGTCACTCTCCTCCTTTTTACCACATTTATGACAAAGTAGAGTTCCTACTTCACATTCCTTCCTGTGTTTTTTATCTCATCATATGTCACTCTCCTCTTTGCTCATTCCACCCACATCACATTGTCTTTTTTTTAAAAATTCCTTGAACATACAAGCTTGCTCCTTCTTGCCATAGGGACTTTGCGTTAGATGTTCTCTCTGATTGGGTGGTCTTTTTTCTAATATTGACATTGCTGCCTTTTTCCAGCCATTCCCATTTCTAGCCTTTCCAACATACTCTTTTTCACATGACTTATTCTAATTCCTCATATAGCTATTATCACTACTTGATCATTTTTCCTATTTTTTCTTCATTTATTGACTGAGTGTCTTGTCTTCACTAATGTTAGCCCTGTGAGAGCAGGGACCTTATCTTGGTAATTGCTTTACCCAAGGTCTGAGGACATTGTTTGGCAATAGTAGATGGTCAACAAATATGTGTGAAAGGAATGAATTGACAAATAAACTTTAATTCTCTTCCTACAAATCCTATAAGTAAATTCTTTTTGAGTGAATGAATGAATAAATAAAAAGTATCTCCACTCATCTCTCAGAAGACAGTGTTTTCAAATATCCATCACATGCACTGTACTTGAATTGTTCCATATGGTCCATACTTAGGTCAGTGGATTTACTTTGACTTGAGTTTGTCCCATTGGCAAATTATCTTAATTTCTTTGAAACCTTTGACCTTGTTCCTTTCATCAGAAGGAAACAGAAGCAGTAATTAGCAGCTGTCATTAACTATGGCTGCCCTTGACAGGTTGGGTGCCCCTTTCTAAACTTCAAGTGTCTGGAGTGTTTTACCTGGGAAGGGGAATAGAATATGTTCTGAAGAAGTTATCCTGGAATATCCTGTCAAGGACAGCAAGCTTTTTAATGTGCTTACACATAAGACATGGTGTAGGCATGCTGCTAGAGGGAAGTGGAAGACAATAAAGTTTAGAAGGAAGGGCTGCAAAAAAGGAGAGGGAGAGAGAGAGAGAGAGAGAGAGAGAGAGAGAGAGAGAGAGAGACCTGGTTTCACATTCCAGCTTGGCTCTTCCTAGCTGTATCATCTTGAACTAGCTACTTTTATTTTGAGTTCCAATTTCTTTATCTGTGAATTAGGCACAACAATATTTACTCCATAGAGTTGTTGTTCACACTAAATTGAAATCAGTATGTCATGTTTTTCACTAGTAGATTTTCCAGCACAATGTGGATGTTCACTGTTATTAATAACAACAGGACAACAGTAAAATTAACTCCCCATTCTAAGGGCTGACATTCAAATAATGACTTTGTGTTCTACCAAACTTTTACATAGAAATTTTATTCAAAGCATCTTTAAAGATGCAGAATAGAAAACTGAATGATGATTAAGGGTCCATATTTAAACTTTCTTGCATAAATTGGCCTGAATAATTTTGACTTTCCTCTTCATATAACATTGTAACATTGCAGTGGGCCACAGGAAAAAGCACAAGATTCCCTTGCAGAGGACATTTAAACAGTGGCCAATAGGTAAGGGTGTGGTGTGAATGAGTGTGTGCTCGCGTATTTTCTTTCAATTCAACCCAGTTAACACTTTTTGAACAGATACATTGAATTAGCATTCTACTGACCACTTTATGTGGATTTGCAAGATACTCTACAAGGCAGGCATAATGATCACAGAGGACAGATGAGGAAACTGATGTTCCGAATGGTTAGTAACTGGCTAATGGTATAGTAGATAAATGAAAATTTGTCTAACAGTAAGGCTGGTCATCATCATTTTTACCTCTTTTGTCTTTGTCAAACGCCGTACTACTTCTGTAACTAGAGTTGCCAAGACCATTCTTCTAGTAGTTGCTGTAACTTGGAGATAGATTGAAAATATAATTTGATACTGGCCACTAGATATTCTACCTAAGGTGTTATCTGCTCATGTGACATTTTCCTCTGCACAAAGTTATTCAACTTATCCATCCATATTTTGCATATAAGTAACTAGGATCTATCCAAGGACAAATATGAGTTGGTAAAATTGTCAATAGGTCCCATATACTTTTCCAGATCAGATAAAAGCTCTCAAAACAGAGGACCCAGTATGGCTCTCTCTCTGGAGTATGTGGAGCATTCCCACACCTCTCCTCACCCTCTTTGTGTTTCCTTGACTCTCGCTTTCTCCTAAGATCCAGGGGCCCTTCTTTTGCCCCTGTCCTCTTACTCAGAGCCCTTTATTTTAAGACCCTCAGTTGCCAGGCCACAAGATTCCAAACCTTACCATTTTACCCAATTTGTAAAAGACAAAGCCTCCCACTATAGCTTGGTCAAGGAAAATATAAACTTAGAGGGTTCATCTAGGGCTCCTGTGATCCATCCTGGAGAGATGACAGGGATGCTGTGCTCACTGTTGCAGAACTTGCTGACAGCTGGGAGGTGCTGTGTCACCCCTTTTTCAAATGGTTGATATTAAAGGATCTTCAAGGGTAAAGGACCTGTACTATTTTAGGTCAGTTTCTCAAGGATGTTGTGGATAAAGTATCAACATTACATAAGAAGAATTCCTGTTCAGATATCCCTTTCTCTTTAATCACAGTTAGTACTTAAATATAACAAGTGGAAGAATATGGCTTTGGGAACAAAAGGAGAGACAATGTAGAAGAAAGGAAGCCATGGGAAAAAGAAGAATGACAAAGAAATGTGGGAGAAGATAAGGTAAAGTAGGACAAGGGAAGAGGAGTAGTATTTACTGAGCAACTTCAACATACCAGGAATGAATGTGGAGACATTGCCAAACTCAAAACAATTCAGTAAGATGCTATTATTCATCTTTTAAATATAAGAAACTGAGATGTAGATAGTAGGCTTGATGTATCAAGTCAAACTGCTAGTTTGGGGCAGAGTTTGGCCATATTTTTACTGTCTCTCTTCTAACTTAATCATCCTAAGACTCCATGAGATAATTATATTCTGCTCTTATTCAGAAAGAAAGGAGCAGAGACTTTTGGTAGTTAAACATGTTTTTAAAAATAATGGCTTAAATTTAAATATGCTTCTTTATTGTATGACTTCTAAGAAATTTTACTTTAATAATAGCGACTCTATAGGGAAAAAAATTACCTATAACATCATACTGATTCACAAACTATTTTCTCATGGACCCTTTTTTATGTATAATTTTCCAGGACTTTGAAAATATACAGAGAAAAAGAGTGCTAGACTAACTCAAAACCCAAATTCACTATTTACTATTTGACAATACTATTTTTTGTACTATTTGACCTTAGGAAAATCATGTAAACTCTCTGAGCTTCCATCTTCTCATCTGTGTGATAGGGAAAATAATTTCTGTTGTCTGACCTTTTATATTATCATGGGCAAATCATCAAGAATCTCCCAATTACCACAGAGAGGAAGATTCCTTCTCCTGCTACTTTAAGTTCTTCAGGGAAGCTCTTTTGTCCACTCAATTAAATTCTCAAGGGGGTGGCAGAAGGGAAGCAGCAGAACCTAACATTGAGCAAATAAGTCTGACCCTGGTTGCCCAGCTCTCCTGGTAATGCATTGCTAAGGTCTCCTTTATAGAAACTTTGGGCCCATCTGACTTCGAACCCAAAGTCCAAATGAGCTGCCCTGGTTGTGCTGTGTCTCTATATTGACCCACAGGCAGAGAACACTCTCAGCTTTGCAGCACTTTCATTGTGGGTGTGAATCCTGCACAGCTATTTACTAGCTCTTTGCCCTTAGACAAGTTGTTTAGCTTCTTTGTGACATAATTTCCTCATTGGATAAAGGTGAAAATTAAATAGTTTATTATGTGCAAAACACTATTTTCCCCTCATACCCCTGTATTTTGCTTGGTTTTCGTTCCCTTTGCCAAAGATAAAATGAGTTCACAATTGAAACTGAAGATGGCCTGTCATACACTGCAGTTGGAAATTCTCTACTGTAATGTGTTCCTGAAGGTTGTGTTGTTGTGAGAAGTTGGCTTTGATGTAACTTTCTTAGCAGTAGCTATGGAGGTGGGAAGAGAAAGAAATCTTCCTTTGGTGTAATGTGTTCCTGAAGAAGGTTGTGTTGTTTGGGAGAAGTTGGCTGTTCTTAGCATTAGCTATGGAGGTGGGAAGAGAAAGAAATCTTCCTTTGTCAGTCTGTGAAATCTTCTCTCTTCTCTCTATCCTGTGGCCTCTATTGATCCTTCAGCCTGCTCCACTGGGCTTAAACTACAAGTCCAGGTACATCCCTCAAGTCTCAAACTTGTCTTCCCCTGTCTAATCCCAGGCTGAGTCAGGTGAATCCCCTGCTTCCACTACTTGAACACAAATTGCACATATGGGATTGTACTTGTTCCCCAACAGAAATACCCCTTTGCTGCTCCCCTGGAAAGCCCAGTGAGGGAAGAGACATGGTCTGTCTTGCTCACCACTCTTTCCTTAGCACAGAGCACAGGTCCAGCAAATGGTATAAATTAAAAAATAACCAGAGGTGATCAAACAAGTGAATCTAAGTAACTTGTCCAAATTAATTACTGGCAACTGATCTGAATTTGAAGAGCATGTGCTTCCCATGAAGCCTCATTAGCTCCTAACAAAATTGTTAGATTATACAGGTATGTTTGCCTTTCAGCAATCAACTAATCTATTAACCAAGCCACATTTATTTATTGAATTTTACGATTACTCTTGGAAAGGTTTTAAGCTCTATTTTATTCTTAGAGGCAAAGTTAAGGAAACCTTTCAGTTCATTGGAACAAAATCAATACCCTTAATATGAACCTGGTATTGTATTTATGCTTATTCCTGATGGGCTGGCAATCAAATGGAAGAGTGTGACATGCTAATAGATATTTTTCAACATTATAATGCTATAATAGAGGAGGACATTAAATCCATACCATTCACATGAAAACACTAATGAAAAGGATTTTTAAAATGACAAAGTTCATTGGAGCAAAATCAATACCCTTAATATGAACCTGGTATTGTATTTATGCTTATTCCTGAGGGGCTGGCAATCAGATGGAAGAGTGTGACATGCTAATAGATATTTTTCAACATTATAATGCTATAATAGAGGAGGACATTAAATCCATACCATTCACATGAAAACACTAATGAAAAGGATTTTTAAAATGACAAAACCTTAATTAGATCATAATTGACACGATGAAATGGAAGTAAAAGCAGATGAATAATTCAGAATATACTCATGACCTTCTCTCTTGGGACCACTAACCTAAAGAATTCATTTAGTATGCAGATATAATGAAGTTAGGCAATCTTACATATTTCAGATACTCATGAAATAAAGTAAAAAAAAAACATTTTTTTGGGGGTGGAGGGTATTACATGGACACAACTGTCAATCTTTATATCACAATTTTCTTGAGAAACTATCCTAAGTTTTAAGGTAGAAGATAAAGTGTTCATTTGTGGCAACTGATTTTAAATATAAGGTTCATGCAGTTTCATTATACATTTCTGTGGTTTATTAAACTCAAAGTATCTACTGTGTAAGGATCTTTCAGCAGCTGCAGTTCTAACAGACTGGGGATGAGCAGGAGTTGGGTCAAACTTTCTGTGTCCCCTCCCCTTCCTATAAACCTCAAGGACTCAGCCTTACTAAAAATAAATTAACTACTTCTACTTTATTTTAAAAATATATGTACATGTTTTTTATTGATCTCAAAGAGGTAGGGAGAGGGAGAGAGAGATAGAAACATTGATGAGAGAGAATCATTGATTGGATACCTCCTGCAAACCCCCTACTGGGGATGAAGCCTGCATCCCGGGCATTTGCCCTATGCTGGGAATTCAATTGTGTCCTCCTAGTTCATGGGTCAAAGCTCAACCCCTGAGCCATACCAGCCAGGCACTACTTCTACCTTCTTTAAGAAATAGTATAATGAATTAGAATCAGACACATCTGAGTTTAAATCTCAATTCTGATAGTTTCTAACTCATCTTGACATTATTATTATTACTTCTGATATTTGGTGTCCTTCCTCTTCATGTGAGGCTCTAGAAAAATGAGATGAAATGTGTAAGTTTCTTCATCATAATAACTGTTAAAATGTTAACTACCTTTTAGCTGAATGGTCACAAACACAATAGTCCACATGTGCTGAGCAATAATGTAAATGAATTAGCATTGAAAAAATATAGGTGTATAAAGAGGTGGGAGCTCTGGAAAGTAGAGGACATGTGAACCTTCTGGAGGAAACACCTGTTGCTCATATTCAGTTGATTATTATTTTTAAATGGCAATTTATTATCGGCAATAAAGCAAAAGGACACTCCACATTCTTTCTTTTCTTTTTTTCCATTATTTTAAGTTTTATTGGGGTGACATTAGTCTACATGAACATATAGGTTTCATGTGTGGATAAGTAATTTACAAAATCTGTGTATAGGACCATGTGTCCACCACCCAAAGTCAAATCTTCTCCTATAACCTCACATTAGGACCGCTCTCTTCCCCCACCCCCTCTCTCTGGCAACTACTACACTATTGTTTGTGTATATAGGTTTTAGTAAGATACCACCTTATACCAGTTAGAGTGGCCATTATCAACAGGACAAGCAACAACAAGTGTTGGAGAGGTTGTGGAAAAAAAGGGAACCCTCATTCACTTCTGGTGGGAATGTGGACTGGTACAACCACTATGGAAAGCAGTTTGTCAATTCCTCAAAAAATAAAAATAGAGTTACCATAAGACCCAACAATCCCACTCCTAGATGGGATTGCTAAGGTCTCCTTTATAGAAACTTTGGGCCCATCTGACTTCGAACCCAAAGTCCAAATGAGCTGCCCTGGTTGTGCTGTGTCTCTATTGTCTCTATATTGACCCACAGGCAGAGAACACTCTCAGCTTTGCAGCACTTTCATTGTGGGTGTGAATCCTGAGATTTTTTTAAATTGATTTTGAGAGAGGAAGGGAGAGAAAAACATCTATCGGCTGCTCTGTGCACTCTCTGTACCAGTGATAGAGCCTACAACCAGGGAATGTGCCCTGACTGGGGATCAAACCAGCAACCTTTCAGTGCACAAGACAATGCCTAATCAGCTGAGCCACATGGGCCCTGCCCTTCCAAGGTCATACAGGAAAATTGTCATACATTTCCACCTAAGGATCATTTAAATCTCTATGGGATTATACCTTTTATTGTTTTGATATTTACTATGGATTAGAACCCAAACTCTGTGTAATTACTTATTAATTTGTAATTATTTTTTCCAGTAGAAAAGATTTTACAGTTTTGTTGTCCTTTAGGACATCCACCAGTTTTATATTTGAATCTAGCCATCTTATTCTAACATTTATTTCTGTAAAGTCTATAAATAGTCAGTTCTGAAAATTCTCTTTGAAACAACATTATTATATGCTTCTTCTTATGTAATAAGAAGTATAATAAGGTATCTGTTCACTTATATTTGAATGAATATTTTTTAAACTGTATTGAATATTATACTTTGACTCTCAAATGTTTTCATGGTTATGGTCTCTGGTTTGCAGCTTCTGGGTCCATTACTTTACTCTCTTCTGTCATATTTCTACTTCTTCATATTGAGATAGGCTGCCCAATTCATTCATTTGTTTTAAGAAATTCTGTCCTTAATGTAAAGCCTAAACCTAAATTATCCATCCTTGAGAAAAGTAAATGGATGCATTGGCCATTCAAACACAGATCAAGCTTTAAGTAGGTAATCTGCAGCTCCCATGATTTCCAGAGTAAGAGACACATGCTACTTACTATAAGCTGCCCACTCCATAGAAATAGTTGGCTTATAGAATTTCATGAGCATGAGTGGAATGTCATTTCCATTGAAAGTGGTATGATTCTGTTGGGCAGTAATGATTATTAGCTTTATTTATTTTAAATTTTACTTTCTAGGAATTTGGTTCAAAATGTAATACTTAAATGTAATAATTCCCTCAGTCTCTTAGTATGAGTTTGAAAGACATGGATTTTAGAATCATACAAATCAAATTAAACTGGGTTTGAATCAGTAATAGTATCACAATATTAACAAAACTAGAGGATAACTTTCTTAGCATTAGCATTTGCTCCTGAAGATGTGGATATCATTGTCCTCACTTTGTTGTGGAGGTTAATTGAGATGATGTCTATAAGATCCCATAGCAGAGTACCCTGTGTTTAGTAGGTGGTCTCTCCACTTACCATTCTGCCTTGTCTGCCTTTCTCCTCAAATCTTTTTTGAATAGAACCTCTGCTACTTGCTATAATAATATCTAAGATTACTGAGTGTGCATTTTCTGTCAGGCCTTAAACTTATATGTAATATGTTTATTTTAAAATGCAAATATGATATCATTTAGAAAAATAAAGAAAAAACACATTTTTAATTAAAAATGGATGAGGATGGTTTATATACAATGCCTGAATGGGTTGACTAAACAGACTCATAAATTGTTTGGCTGCATTTGTACAGAAAAGTCATCCATTTTTCACACTGGTATTCTCTACCTCATCCAGAAGTCAGCATTCCATTTTCAGCATAAACATTTCCACATGCATAGGCATTACTCCACATCCTCATTCTCTCTCATGCTTCCAGATCTTTATATACTTTGCATAACTCACAATAATATACAATAAACCAAAGACTTTCCAACTCAGGCTTTCTAATATACCCTGGGTCATAACAGAGTGACATAATAGAGTGGATTTGAGTTCTGGCTCCATCATCAATTCACCAAGTGATTTGGACAAGTTATACAAGCTCCATGACTAATGAGGCCCCTGTGAAACAAGAATGATGAAATTCATGACACAAGGCTGCTATGAAGAGCGCATGAGAACTCACGTGAAGTGTTAGCACATGGAAACTATTCAAAAAAGATTTTTAAAAATATATACATTACTATTATTACTGCTCATAATACTGCCCTTCTTCTTGATGGTTGTTTGGTGAATTATGGTTCATTCAATTTTTGCTGGCTATTACAATGCAAGCATTAAAGGCTGTGACAGTCCTGGACTCTTTTTGGATGCCTTTTCCGAGTTCACAGTGGAAGTTTTCACGCCCCACTTACCTCTAGAACTAATAACACATTTTCAGAGCATTTGATAGCAAATGTATTAATATTAAAGAGCTCGATTTAAATAAAATTTAAGCAAGCACTACCAATTATTTAAACTTGATATTTTTCTTAGAGCAAATGCTGTGGGCTGAGTATAAATTCTAAGATATAATTAGGTATCCTTAACTAGTTCTCACTTATATATTAAATTGAATTGAATAGATTTTACAGTAAAAATGATCTTTTTCTCCTTACAACTCTAAGCTAAGCTTCAGGGAGAGACCTTTACCTCTCAGTTACCTATAATTTTAGTGGCAAAAATGCCCACTAATTTATTAGCTTCACCTATCAGTATCTGCTTAAAAAACTGTGGGACTATTTTTTTTTCTCAGAACATGGTTAGAGTAATTACTAGATTTCAGCTCTAAACACAATAACTTTTCATCCCTGGAACACTCCAGTATTTAAACAGATGCAGAGTCCGTTTCATCATCAGGTGTTAATTCTGAGTCCATCTCCTGCTAAACCCAGCATTTACTCTCCAAGTTACTCCTCAAATGTACTTCTCTGAAGATACAAGTTTAACCTGATTTGGTTAAATGGCTTCAGAAAACTTTAAAAAATGTATTGGCCTGGAGATTCTGTATCCACAATGGCTGAGTAAGCTCTTACCAGATGTGATGGTTGATAAGAGCATTATTCATAACAGATTCAATCCAAACATCAACTGGTGAATGCACACAAAAATTGTGGCCTATTTAGGTAATGTTCATATTCGGCAATATGAAGAAACAGACACATGTTTCAACATGAATAAACCTCACAAACTTTATGCTGAGTAAAAAAAAAAAAAAGAGGAAACAGGCAACATATTCTACTAACAATCCTATATAATAAAAGCCTAATATGCTAAGTGTCCAGTTGTCCAGTTGTCAGTTCAAAGCATAATATGCTAATGATATGCTAAGGCCGCTCAACCGCTCACTACAACATGCACTGACCACCAGGGGGCAGACAGTTGACTGGTCGATCAGTCGCAATGATGTGCACTGACCACAGGGGGCAGACGCTCCAACTGGCAGGTTAGCTTGCTGTTGAGGTCCGGCTAATCTGAATTGAGTGGGATGGGCCAGACTAGCCCTGGAGCCCTCCCGTGGTCCCTCCCACACTGGCCAACCTTCTGTGCCCTTCCCCAGCCCCAATGGTGCACCAGTGGTGTCTCGAGGCCTGGCCTGCACCCTCTTGCAATCCAGGACCCCTCAGGGGATATCGGAGAGCTAGTTTCGGCCCAATCTCCCAGGCCAAGCTGAGGGTCCCCACTGGTACATGAATTAGTGCACTGGGCCTCTAGTATGAAATAACCAGAAAAGGCAAGAGAGAAAAGATGTGGACAAGAACTTGCCTGGGGCTAGGGCTGGGAATAGGGACAGGCCCCATGGTCTGGAGAGATCTCTTTGGGGTGAGAGACATGTTCAAAAACTTGAAAGTGGTGATGATTTCATAAATGTATACATTTACTACAAATCATTGAATTGTATAGTTTAAAAACTTGAACTGTATGGTAGGCAAATACCTCAAAATATTAAAAATAAACAAATGGGAATTATACAACTGAAAAAGACAGTATCTGAAATAAAAACAAATAACTGGATAGGCTTAATATAAAAATAAATAAGAAAGAGGAAAAGCTTAATAAACATAATCAATGGAAACAGATTTGAAGAGAAAAATTATTGAAAAATAATAATAGGATCTTGGGGATCTATGGGATAATAGCAAAAGGTTGACCATAATGTAATTGGATCCAGAGGAAAAAGTTTGAGGGAATGGGCAGAAAGATCTGAACATGTATTCATTGAAAATCTTCCAAACTTAATGAAAGATAAAATTGTAAGTTAAACAAGCTCAGCTAAAACCAAGCTGGGATAAGTACAACACAACCATGTGTAAGCCATCATAGTTATAGTCCCATAAATTAAAAGGAAAATCTTAAAAGCAGTCAGAAGAAAAATAAGTTATATTTAAGGAAACAACAATTTGAATGGCTTTTTACTTAGAGCAGTTGAGCAGTGTCATTCACGTGCAGAGAAGAAAAAATATCATTATTAACAATGACAATAAACTCCTCATCCAGATTTCTATCTGTCTCCAACAAAAATATTCTTCAAGAATGAAGACAGAGTCAAGACATATTCAGATACTATTCAACTCACAATACAAGAAAGCCTAAAGAAAATTCTCCAGTTTGAAGGAAACTGACAGATGAAAACTCAGATGATATCAGATAGAAAAGAATAAAGAACATCAGAAATGATATAAGTGGATACGTGTAAAATACTATTTTCTATTAATTTCTTTAAAATACATGCAACTCTTCATGGCAAAATTATAACATTGTTTTGTGATGCTTATAATATAAGTACATATGTATGACAATTACAGTGTGACAAATGGGAAGAGTACTAACTGTATCCACATAATTGCAAGTTTTCTACTTTTTATGTGAAGTAATTCAAATTATATATAACCAAGCTGAAAGAGTTAACAATGTATATTGTAATCACTAAAATAGGCAAGGACATAAATCTAAAAGATTATAAATAAGTTCAAATATAATTTTTAAATATTTCCTGCCAAAAGAAGTCAGGGAAGTTGGAACACAAGGAAAGCAGCAATTAAGCAATATAGGTGTTCCAAAAAAGGACATAAATCTAAAAGATTATAAATAAGTTCAAATATAATTTTTAAAATATTTCCGCCAAAAGAAGTCAGGGAAGTTGGAACACAAGGAAAGCAGCAATTAAGCAATATAGGTGTTCCAAAAAATGTATACAAATATTTTAAATAATTATAAAGGCAGTGTTTATCAAAATACAGGTCATTTTCAAAATTGAGCTATCAGCTGTTAAAATGTGTATACACTTTTAATGTGTATAATAATGTGATGGTAGAATCAAATCTACTCACATCATTGTTTAAGTATTATTAAAAGCTCAACTCTTCAATTAGCAGTCAGGCTTTATCATACTATATATGCTGTCTACAAGTGCTGCACTTTAAATTCAAAGATGCAGGCAGGATAAGTTAATGGAAAAAATATCACACAAGCAGTGTACACAAGAAGGCTGAAATATCTGTATTTTTATCAAAGTAGACTTCAAAATAAAGAATACACCAAATAAAATTGGTCACTTCATAATGATAAATGAAAATATAATAATTATAAATGTTTATGCAATTAATAAAATAATTTTAAAGAAACAAAATTAAAATGAGAAATGAGCAACTCTATAACAATGTATGAAGATTTTTAACACCCATCTTTTAACAAATGAAAGAGTAAAAACTTGGAAAGTGAGAATAATACTACCAACTCCTTGAAAGTAATTGATATTTACAGAACACTTATTCTACATTTTCAGAAAATACATTCTTTTCCAATGTTTATGGTACATTTGCCAAGATGAACTATATATTTTGATTTACTTTAAAAAACTCCAAGACATTTAAAAAGAATTGAAACCATAAGTAGTATGTTATATGACTACATAAGTAGTATGTTCTATGTCCAAAGTAATTAAACTAGAAATCAATAACAGTAAGCTATTTAGAGTATCAGATTTAAAAATTAAACACACTTTTAATATTTAGATATAGCTGATTTTTTTTTAAAATTCCATAGGCCAAAGAATAAAAAATCAATCACAAAGGAAATTAGAAAAAAAAATTGAATCAAATGAAAATAAAACAAAGCATTTCAAAATTTGTGTTTTATAGTTAAAGCAATGTTTTAAAGAAAATTTATAGGTTTAAATGCTCATAATAGAAAAGAAGAACAATCTAAAACCAATAAGTTAAGCTTCCCACTTAAGGAGATACAAAAAGAGTACTTTATAGTGTATTCCTAAAAAAGTGGAATAAAGAAAAAATAAATATAAGACATATAAATAAATAGAAAACTGAAAAATAATAGAAATAAAAAATTCATTCCTTGAAAGTGTCTACAGAATTAATAAACCTATAATTATACTCATCAAGTAAATAAGAGACATATTATAAATTACCAATAGTAAGAATGACATTTAAAATATGATAAGTTAATTTTATAAGTAACATTATACCAGAAAATTACACAGCTTGGATGAGATGTAAATATCTCTTAACAACAACAACAAACTGACTCAAAATAACACAAAAATCTGAATAGCTCTATATCTATTAAATATATTAAACTTGTATCAAAAAACCTTTCTACAAAATAAACTCCATGCTCTAAGTATAAATTATATCAAACATTTAAGGATGAAATAATGCAATTCCTTCAAAAAATAGAGGAAGAAGAAATATATCCCAACTTATTTTATGACATCAACATAACTCTAACACTATAACTAGATGAAGATACCCAAGAATATAAGTTAGAAAAATAAGTACAAAAATACTTAGAAAATTAGTAGCAAATCAAATACAACTATATCTAAAATTGACAATACATCATGATCAAAAAAGGTTTATTCCAGTAATGCAAGGTTTATTTAATACAAACCAGTCAATGTAATTCACCATATTAAAAGAATAAATGAAAAAAGCTGTATCGTTACAATACATTCAGACAAACCATTTGACAAAATCCAATACCAATTTTATTAGAATCTCTAACAAGGAGAATAGAATTTCCTCATTCGGATATAAGGCATTTAGAAAATCTATAGTTAAATCTTATTTAATTATTAAATATTGAACACTTTTCCACTAAGATCAGTAACATGACAAAGCTGTCCCTCCTGCCACTACTTTTTATCATTTTACTGGAGGTTCTAGGCAAACAATAAGGTAAGTAAAAGTCCAAAAGACAGAAAGGAAGATATAAAACTCTGTTGACTTGTAAACAAACTGGTTGTTTATGTGAATCACCTTGAAAAATGTACAAAACAACTACTAAAACCTATGAGTGGAATTAGCAAGTTGCAGAATACAAGATTAATGTATAAAAACCAATTCTCATTTTTCTATTCTAACATCAAGCAATTAGGAACTTAAAATATATAACAGCATCAAAAATACTTAGGAATACATATAACAAAAGAATTTGCAAGACTCCTACACTGTACACTATGAAACACTGTGAAAAAATTAAAGATATATATATAAAAAATACACATTTCTCCTACACCAGCTGGGTGACCTATAATTCAACTGTATTCTGACACCATCTACCTAGAGATAGCATCAGATCTCATAGGTTAAGGACTTAGTCCCACAAAACTACCCACTCTCCCCAGTTCAGACTTCATGGTGCTTGCTACCTGTGCTTCTAATCAATGGACTAAAGTTAGGAGTTCCAAGGACTTATTCCTTGGGTTCCATAAATTTGCTAGAGAGACTCAGAAATCAGGGAATAATTTTACTTACTGGAATAACAATCTATACTAATAAAAGGCTAATACGCTAATTAGACTGAATGTCTTTCAGACAGCCTTCCGGATGTCCTTCCTGACTAAGCTGGGCCTGGGCGAAGCGCCGCCCATGGTCCCGGGTGCCAGTGGCTACAGCCATGGCCCAGGAGAGGCAGAAGCCACCCGCCCACGGTCCTGGGGATCAGGCCTAAACCAGTAGTTAGACATCCCCCGAGTGGTCTCAGATTGGAGAGGGTGCAGGCTGGGCTGAGGGACCCCACCCAAGTGCACAAATTTTGTGCACCAGGCCACTAGTCCTATATAATAAATGACTAATATGCTAAGTGTCTGGTCGTCTGGTTGGCTGTTCAACCAATCAAAGAGTAATATGCTAATGATATGCTAAGAAGACTGCTCCGCTCACTATGACATGTACTGACCACCAAGGGGCAGTCAACCAGTCAACCAGTAACTATGACATGCACTGACCACCAGGGGGCAGACACTCGACTGGAGGTTAGCTTGTTGCTGGGGTCTGGCCAATCGACTGAATGAGATGGGCTGAACAAGCCATGGAGCCCTCCTGCAGTCCCTCCCCAGCTAACCAACCTCCCGCATCCTTCCCTGGCCCTGATTGTGCACCAGTGGGTCCCTCGGCCTGGCCTGCACCCTCTCATAATCTGGGACCCCTCAGGGGGAGTCGTAGAGCCGGTTTCGGCCTGATCCTGCAGTCCAGGCCCAGGGACCCCACTAGTGCATAAATTCGTGCACCAGGCCTCTAGTTTATTATAAAAGAACTAGGGGCCCAGTACACAAATTCTTACACCTTGAAAGGAACTGTAGGTTGTGAGGCTGCAGTGGGCACAGGGGTGTGTCTTGGCCCATCCTTCATGCCCCCACCTGGCCCCTCTTGCCATGTCCCCTGGTCCCCTGTTGGCCAGCAGCCCCGCTCCTGATGTCGCCACTCCCATGGGCTAAGGGCGTTGGCCCAGCTCCCACCCGCTGACAGCAAAGCGATTGGGGTCAGCGCCAGCAGCTGGTGTGAGCAGGCCATTGCTGTCAGCAGGTGTGAGCGGCAACTGCTGTCCCAATCACCGCTCAAGAGGAAGGGGAGGTGGAGAAGCCTTCAGGGGCGATCGGGCCGGCAGCCACCACTCACACCCACTGACAGTGCCGAGCAATCGGTACTGGTGCCAGGCTCCGGCAGAGGGTGCTCTGATGCTGGCTGCAGGTGCGAGCGGGACCATCGCTGGAAGTGGGTGCAGGAAGTGGTTGTCAGCCCTGATCATCCCTCAGGAGCAGGGGGAGGAAGAGAAGCCAGATGGGATAGATTCCTAGGACAAGGTATGAAAAAAGGGCATAGAACTTCCTGTAATCCCCAGGCGCTCCACTCTCCCCAAATCTTCACATGTTCACACCATCCTTTCCTATTTTTATGGAGGCTTCATTGCATAGGCATGGTGGATGAAATCATTGACCAATGATTCGAACTCAATCTCCAGTCCCTTCCCTTCCCTGGAGGTGGAGTGGTGAGACTGAAATCTCCAACCCTCTAATTATAAGGTTAGTTTTCCTGATAATCAGCCCCTATCCTTCCCTGTTTTCCAAAAGTAATCTCATAAACACAAGAAACAGCTTTGTAGCTCTCCTCCAGAGATTCCTAGGGTTTTAGGAGCTCAGTACCAGAAACAAAGACCAAATATGTATTTCTTATTATAAATCACAATATCACAATATAATATTCATGAATCGAAAGGCTCAACTTTGCTAAGCTCTCAATTCTCTCAAAATTCCAGGAGGCTTTTTACAAGCTTATGTTAAAACGAAAAACACCTGGAATATCCACTCAATCTTGCAAAAGATGAGCAAATTGGAAGACTTATACTATCCAAATTCAAAAAGTACCATAAGGCTACCATAATTTCGACACTGTGGCTTGGGTATTGGGTTCCACAGATCTAATAAACAGAATAGAGAATCCAGAAATAGAGCTACCCTTATGAGAACTGATTTTGTGGGGAAGAAAAACAAAACACCACCAGCAAAGTAATGTAATGGGAAAGGAAAGTCTTTTTAACCAATAGTGCTGGAATCACAGGATTTTGATGTGAGAGATGACATGAAACCCTACCTGACACCATACACAGAAATGAATTCAAGAAGTCATAGATGGAATGTAAGAGATAAAATCGTAAAACTTTTGATGGAAAACAGACTACTTTCATGACTTTAGGGTAGGCGTTTCTTAGGTCACTAAAAGCAATAACCATGATAGAAAAAAATGATAAATTAGATTTCATCGAAATTAAAAGCATTTTCTCATCAAAAAAATATCATAAAGAAAATGAATAGCATGCCACAGACAGGGACAAGTATTTGCAAAACATACATTTGACAAAGAACAG